>NC_045769.1:41315454-41618484 GCF_008692025.1 Phocoena sinus
AGAACATATACTTTATGATAATAATCACTTGAATTTAGTGAAACTTGCTTTGTGGCACAGGTTATTGTCATTTTACATTTTGAATTGGTTTTACATAAATCAAAAGATAATGTAGGTGGTGAGACCTTTGAGATGGCGGAGGACTAAGACTTGGAGATCACCTTCCTCCCCACAGATACATCAGAAATACATCTACACGTGGAATTGCTCCTATAGAACACCCACTGAACGCTGGCAGAAGACCTCAGACCTCCCAAAAGGCAAGAAACACCCCACGAACCTGGGTAGGGCAAAAGAAAAAAGAAAAAACAGAGACAAAGAATAGGGACGGGACCTGCACCAGTGGGAGGGAGCTGTGAAGGAGGAAAGGTTTCCACACACTAGGAAGCCCCTTCGCAGGCAGAGACTGCGGGTGGCGGAGAGGGGGAGCTTCAGAGCCACAGAGGAGAGCACAGCAACAGGAGTGCGGAGGGCAAAGCGGAGAGATTCCCCACACAGAGGATCGGTGCTGACCAGCACTCACCAGCCCGAGAGGCTTGTCTGCTCACCCACTGGGATGGGTGGGGGCTGGGAGCTGAGTCTCCAGCTTCAGAGGTCAGATCTCAGGGAGAGGACTGGGGTTAGCTGCGTGAACACAGCCTGAAGGGGGTTAGTGAGCCACAGTTAGCTGGGAGGGAGTCCAGGAAAAAGTCTGGAAGTGCCTAAGAGGCAAGAGTCCACTGTTTCGGGGTATGCAATGAGAGGGGATTAAGATTACCCCCTAAACGAGCTCCAGAGATGGGCGCGAGCTGCGGCTATCAGTGTGGACACCAGAGACGGGCATGAAACGCTTGCTGCAGCCACCAAGAAGCCTGTGTGCAAGCACAGGTCACTATCCACACCTCCCCTCCTGGGAGTCTGTGCAGCCTGCCACTCCCAGGGTCCCACGGTCCAGGGACAACTTCCCTAGGAGAACGCACGGTGCGCCTTGTGCAAAATCACGCTGTCCTCTGTCGCTGCAGGCTCTCCCTGCATTCCATAGCCCTCCCTTCCCCCAGCCTGAGTGAGCCAGAGCCCTTAATCAGCTGCTCTTTTAACCCCATCCTGTCTCAGCAAAGAACAGACACCCTCAGGGGACCTATATGCAGAGGCAGGGCCAAATCCAAAGCTGAGTCCCAGGAGCTGTGCGAACAAAGAAGAAAAAGGAAAATTTCTCCCAGCAGCCTCAGGAGCAGCGGATTAAACCTCTACAATCAACTTGATGTACCCTGCATCTGTGGAATACCTGAATAGACAACGAATAATCCCAAAATTGAGGCGGTGGACTTTGGGAGCAACTGTAGACTTGGGATTTGCTTTCTGCATCTAATTTGTTTCTGGTCTTATGTTTATCATACTTTAGTATTTAGAGTTTATTATCATTGGTAGATTTTTTTAATTGATTGGCTGCTCTCTTCCTTTAAAAAAAAAATATATTTTTTCCTTTTTCTCTTTTTGTGACTATGTATGTGTATGCTCCTTTGTGTGATTTTGTCTGTATAATTTTGTCTTTACCATTTGTCCTTGGGTTCTGTCTGTCTTTTTTTTTTTTCTTTTCAGTATAGTTTTTAGTGCTTCTTATCATTGGTTGGGTTTCTTTGGGGGGTTGGCTGATCTCTTCTTTCTTTCTTTTTTCTTGATTATTTTAAATTTTTTAATTCTTAATAATTTCTTTTATTTTTTATTTTAATAACTATTTTATTTTCTCCCTCCCTCCCTTCCTTCCTTCCTTCCTTCCTTCCTTCCTTCCTTCCTTCCTTCCTTTCTTTCTTTCTTTCTTTCTTTCTTTCTTTCTTTCTTTCTCTCTTTCTTTCTTTCTTTCTCTCTTTCTCCCTTTTATTCTGAGCCATGTGACTGACAGTGTCTTCATGCTCCAGCCAGGTGTCAGGCCTGTGCCTCTGAGTTCGGAGAGCCGAATTCAGGATATTGGTCCAACACAGACCTCCCTGGTCCATGTAATATCAAAAGGTGAAAGTCTCCCAGAGATCTCCATCTCAAAGCTAAGACCCAGTTCCACTCAATGACTAGCAAGCAACAGTGCTGAACACCCCATGCCAAACAACTAACAAGACAGGAAAACAACCCTAGCCATTAGCAGAGAGGCTGCCTAGAATCATAATAAGGTCACAGAAACCACAAGAGACCACCTGATGTGGTCCTGTCCACAAGAAAGACAAGATCCAGCCCCATCCACCAGAATAGAGGCAACAGTCTCCTCCACCAGGAAGTCTACACAACCCACTGAACCAACCTTAGCCATTGGGGGCACACACAAAAAACAACGGGAACTATGAACCTGCAGCTTGTGAAAGGAGACCCAAACACAGTAAACTAAGCAAAATGAGAAGACAGAGAAACACACAGCGGGTGAAGGAGAAAGGTGAAAACCCACCAGAACAAAAAAATGAATAAGAAATAGGCAGTCTACCTGAAAAAGAATTCAAGGTAATGATAGTAAAGATGATCCAAAATCTTGGAAATAGAATGGAGAAAATACAAGAAACATTTAAGAAGGACCTAGAAGACCTAAAGAGCAACCAAACAGTGATGAACAACACAATAAATGAAATTAAAAATTCTCTAGAAGGAATCAATAGCAGAATAACTGAGGCAGAAGAATGGATAAGTGACCTGGAAGATAAAATGGAAGAAATAATTACTGCAGAGCAGAATAAAGAATGAAAAGAATTGAGGACAGTCTCAGAGACCTCTGGGACAACATTAAATCCACCAACATTCGAATTATAGGGGTCCCAGAAGAAGAAGAGAAAAAGAAAGGGACTGAGAAAATATTTGAGGAGATTATATTTGAAACGTTCCATAATATGGGGAAGGAAATAGTCAGTCAAGTCCAGGAAGCAGAAAGAGTCCCATACAGGATAAATCCAAGGAGAAACACACCAAAACACATATTAATCAAGCTATCAAAAATTAAATACAGGGCTTCCCTGGTGGCGCAGTGGTTGGGAGTCCACCTGCCGATACAGGGGACACGGGTTCATGCCCCAGTCCGGGAAGATCCCACGTGATGCAGAGCGGCTGGGCCTGTGAGCCATGGCTGCTGAGCCTGCATGTCTGGAGCCTGTGCTCTGCAATGGGAGAGGCCACAACAGTGAGAGGCCTGTGTACCGCAAAAAAAAAAAAAAAAAAAAAAAAGAAAGAAAGCTGGAGTACCAATTCTCATTGCAGACAAAATAAACTTTAAAATAAAGACTATTACAAGAGACAAAGAAGGACACTACATAATGATCAAGGGATCAATCCAAGAAGAAGATATAACCCAGCAGAGGACCACCCCAATACATAAGGGAAATGCTAACAGCCATAGAAAGTGAAATAGACAGAAACACAATTATAGTAGGGGACTTTAACACCCCACTTTCACCAATGGACAGATCATCCAAAATGAAAATAAATAAGGAAATACACACTTTAAATGATACATTAAACAACATGGACTTAATTGATATTTATAGGACATTCCATCCAATAACAACACAATACACTTTCTTCTGAAGTGCTCATGGAACATTGTCCAGGATAGATCATATCTTGGGTCACAAATCAAACCTTGGTAATTTTAAGAAAATTTGAATCATATCAAGTGCCTTTTCTGAACACAATGCTATGAGACTAGATATCAATTACAGGAAAAAAATGTAAAAACTACAAACACATGGAGGCTAAGCAGTACACTACTAAGTAACCAAGAGATCATTAAAGAAAGAAAGAGGAAATCAAAAAATACCAAAAGCTATGGGATGCAGCAAAAGCAGTTCTAAGAGAGAAGTTTATAGCAATGCAATCCTACCAGAGAAACAAGAAACATCTCAAATAAACAACTTAACCTTATACCTAAAGCAATTAGAGAAAGAAGAAAAAAACTCCCCAAGGTTAGCAGAAGGAAAGAAATCATAAAGGTCAGATCAGAAATAAATGAAAAAGAAATGAAGGAGACAATAGCAATGATCAATAAAACTAAAAGCTGGCTCTTTGAGAAGATAAACAAAATTGATACACCATTAGACAGACTCAACAAGAAAAAAAGGGAGAAGACTCAAATCAATAGACTTAGACGTGAAAAAGGAGAAGCAACAACTGACACTGCAGAAATACAAAGGATCATGAGAGATTACTATAAGCAACTATATGCCAATAAATTGGACAACCTGGGAGAAATGGACAAATTCTCAGAAAAGCACAACCTTCCGAGACTGACCCAGGAAGAAACAGAAAATATAAACAAACCAATCACAAGAACTGAAACTAAGACTGTTATTAAAAATCTTCCAACAAACAAAAGCCCAGGACCAGACGGCTTCAGAGGCAAGTTCTATAAAACATTTAGAGAAGAGCTAACACCTATCCTTCTCAAACTCTTCCAATAGATAGCAGAAGGAGGAACACTCCCAAACTCATTCCATGAGGCCACTATCACCCTGATACCAAAACCAGACAAAGATGTCACAAAGAAAGAGAACTACAGGCCAATATCACTGATGAACATAGATGCAAAAATCCTCAGCAAAATACTAGCAAACAGAATCCAACAGCACATTAAAAGGATTATACACCATGATCAAGTGGGGTTTACCCCAGGAATGCATGGATTCCTCAATATATGCAAATCAATCGATCTGATAAGACATATTAACAAGTTGAAGAAGAAAAACCATATGATCATCTAAATAGGTGCAGAAAAACATCTTGACAAAGTTCAACACCCATCTATGATAAAAACCCTCCAGAAAGTAGGCATAGAAGGAACTTTCACAATTTGTATGGAAACACAAAAGACCCCGAATAGCCAAAGCAATATTGAGAAAGAAATATGGAGCTGCAGGAATCAGGGTCCCAGATGTCAGACTATACTACAAAGCTACAGTAATCAAGACAGTATGGTACTGGCACAAAAACAGTAATATAGATCAATGGAACAGGATAGAAAGCCCAGAGATTAACCCATGCACATGTGGTCACCTTATCTTTGATAAAGGTGACAAGAATATACAATGGAGAAAAGACAGTCTCTTCAATAAGTGGTGCTGGGAAAACTGGACAGCTACATGGAAAAGAATGAAATTAGAACACTCCCTAACACCATACACAAAAATAAACTCAAAAAGGATTAAAGACCTAAATGTAAGGCCAGACACTATAAAACTCTTAGAGGAAAATATAGGCAGAACACTCTATGACATAAAGCACAGCAAGATCCTTTTTCACGCAGCTCCTAGAGAAATGGAAATAAAAACAAAAATAAACAAATGGGACCTAATGTAACTTAAAAGCTTTTGCACAGCAAAGGAAACCATAAACAAGATGAAAAGGCAACCCTCATGATGGGAGAAAATTTTTGCCAATGAAGAAACCGACAAAGTATTAATCTCTAAAATATACAAGCAGCTCATGAAGCTCAATATCAAAGAAACAAATAACCCAATCCAAAAATGTGCCGAAAACCTAAATAGACATTTCTCCAAAGAAGATATACAGATTGCCAACACACACAAGAAAGGATGCTCAACATCACTAATCATTAGAGAAATGCAAATCAAAACTACAGTGAGGTATTACCACACAGGTCAGAATGGCCATCATCAAAAATTGTACAAACAATAATGCTGGAGAGGGTTTGGAGAAAAGGGAACCCTCTTGCACTGTTGGTGGGAATGTAAATTGATACAGCCACTCTGTAGAACAGTATGGCCGTTCCTTAAAAAACTAAAAATAGAACTACCATACGACGCAGCAATCCCACTGCTGGGTATATACCCTGAGAAAACCATAATTCAAAAGAGTTATGTACCACAATGTTCATTGAAGCTCTATTTACAATAGCCAGGACATGGAAGCAACCTATGTGTCCTTCAAGAGATGAATGGATAAACAAGATATGTCACATATATACAATGGAATATTACTCAGCCATGAAAAGAAACGAAATTGAGTTATTTGTAGTGAGGTGGTTGGACCTAGAGACTGTCATACAGAATGAAGTAAGTCAGAAAGAGAAAAACAAATACCGTATGCTAACACATATATATGGAATCTAACAACAACAACAAATGTTCCTGAAGGACCTAGGGTCAGGGCCGGAATAAAGACAGAGATGTAGAGAGTGGACTCGAGGACATGGGGAGGGGTAAGGGTAAGCTGGGATGAAGTGAGAGAGTGGCATGGACTTATATACACTACCAAATGTAAAATAGATAGGTAGTGGGAAGTAACTGCATAGCACAGGGATATCAGCTTGGTGCTTTGTGATCACACCTAGAGGGGTCTGATCCGGAAGATGGTAGGGAGACACAAAAGGGAGGAAATATGGGGATATATGTTTATGTAGAGCTGATTCACTTTGTTATAAAGCAGAAACTAACACACCATTGTAAAAAAAAGAAATAGAGACATCAGCAAATTAAATATATATTTATAATATACGTTCTTTAGTTTTTGAATGCGTTGTTATATAATGTTGCCTTCTTTTATTAGGTATTGATGGGGCTGTGTTAAAAATATTTCCGTATAATTTTCTCTAACTTTTCAGTTCTGTCCACTTTTGCTTCATGTTAATTGGACTATATTATTGTGTATATATATATATATATATATATATATATATATATATATATATATACGTTGGAAGTATTACATATTTGTGGTGGATTGGTTCCTTCTTGTATCAAAGTTTCCTTTAAATCTTTCTATAGTTATGAAACTTTCTGAATATGTTATATTAAACATTATTTGAAAGTGTAACTTAATTTTTAAGCCAGTGAAAGTCTTCATCCTTTACTTGGAGCATCCAATCTATTACATAATATATATTTGAATTTAAACTTCCATATTACTATTTGCTTTCTATATATCCCAGCTGCTTTGTTTTCCTTTAGCTCTATTTTCTTGCCTTCATTCAACTGATTTATTTTATATTGTTATATCTTCCCTTTCCTTATATTTGTTTACTATTCTTTCAGTTATACTTACTTTTGCCATTTTTAGAGAGTACTGAGTAATTTACATAATGCATTCTTGTTAATATAAATTATTCTTTCATAAATTCCCATTTAGTGATAGACCTCAGAACACATAGATTCTATTTATGCCACTCTGGTTTATGTCATCTTATATTTTAACTCTACATTTTTTAGACATCAAAAACATCATTACTGTTTCATACAATAAATATACATTAAAATTTCTCACATATTTTTTCTTTCTATTACTATTATTTTCTTCATTCCTGAGCTTTCTTCTAGTATCTTTTCTTCTGTCAACAATCTTTTTTTTTCAGTATTTTATCTAACATGGTTCTAATGGTGATGAATTAATTTAGTTTTGTTTGCTAGAAAATGTTCTTATTTTTCCTATTTTGGCAATTCTATTTTTCATGTAAAAATTCCATTTTTTTTCCTGGACTTCATTGTTTCTACTGAGTCATCTATCATTGTTGTTTCTTTGATGATTATACATATACATAATCTTTCTCCACTAAGAGCTATATATAATCTTTAGAGTTCCTAGTGCTTTTAAATATGTAGTTTGACTTTTTCATTTTGTAAAAATTGCAGCCATTATCTCTCACTTTTTTAAAATTGAGATTACATTGGTTTATAACATTATAAGTTTCACATGTACATTACTCTTCTGTATACACTACATCACGCTCCACACCAAAAGTCTAATTGCCATCCATCATCATACAATTGACCTTCTTTACCCATTTTGTCCTCACTCCAACCCCTTTTCCCTCTAACAACCACAAATCTCTTCTCTGTATCTATGTGTGTGGTTTTGTTTTGCTTTGTTTGTTTATTTTGTGTCTGTATTTGATATTCCACATGAGTGAAGTCATACTGTATTTGCCTTTCTCCATCTGACTTACTTCACTTAGCATATATAACATATAAAACATCCAAGGTCCACCCATATGTCACAAATGTCAAGATTTCATTGTTTTTATGGCTGAGTAATATTCCACTGCATATGTATTCCACATTTTCTTTATTCATTCATCTGTCAATGGGCACTTAAGTTGTTTTCACATCTTGATTATCATAAATAATGCTGCAATGAACATAGGGGTGCTCATATAGTTTTGAATTAGTATTTTTGTATTCACTGGATAAATAACCAGAATTGAAATAGCTAGATACTATGGTAATTCTATTTTTAACTTTTTGAGGAATCTCCATACTGTTTTCCATAGTGACTGCACCAGTTTATATTCCCACCAACAGCTGGTTCCTTTTTCTACACATTCTCACCTATACTTGTTCTTTTTTTATTTGTTTTGTTTTTGTCTTTTTGATGATAGCCATTCTACTGGGTATGAGATGATATCACATGTGGTTTTGATTTGCATTTTCCTTGTGTTTCTATCTGCCATTTTAGTTTCATGGTCTTCTGTTATGTTTTACTCAGTCTCCTCTTTTTTGTTTTGTGTCTGCTCTAGATTATTGCTTTGTGGTGACCATGATGTTTATATAAAACATTCACAGATGAAGTAGTCCTTTTCTGCTGATAACATCTTGGCTTCATTTACCTATATAGTTTCTGTCCTTTTCCTCTTCCTCTTTAATGTTTTTGTTGTATCTTTTTATGTTGTGAGTTTGTTACCAATTGAAGTAGCTGTAATTATTTTTAATGCTTTTGCCCTTTAACCTTTATGCTTTAATTAAATGTTTAAAAATCTATTCTAATATACAATTTCAGTTATACTTACTTTTATAAGTATAACTTATATAAGTATAACTTACACTTTTATAAGTGTAACTCTGCCTTTTCATTTCAGGCTGAAGGGCTCCTTTCAACATTTCTTGTATGGCAGGTATAGGGGTGATGAACTCCTTTAGCTTTTGTTTGTCTGGGAAAGCCTTTATTTCTTTTTTATATCTGAAAAATAACTTTGCTGGATAGAATGTTCTTAGCTGACAGTTTTTATTTTTCAATGTTCTGAGTATATCATTACACTCTCTCCTGGCTTGCAGAGTTTCAGCTGAGAAATCTGCTGATAGCCTAATGAGGGTAACTTTGTAGGTTAAAGTTGTTGATTTTTTTCCCCCGGCTTCCTTTAAAATTCTTTATCTTTGACTTTTTTTTTTTTTTTTTTTTTGTGGTATGCGGGCCTTTCACTGTTGTGGCCTCTCCCGCTGTGGAGCACAGGCTCCCGACGCGCAGGCTCAGCGGCCATGGCTCACGGGCCCAGCCGCTCCATGGCATGTGGGATCTTCCCAGACCGGGGCACGAACCCGTGTCCCCCACATCGGCAGGCGGACTCCCAACCACCACGCCACCAGGGAAGCCCTATCTTTGACTTTTGACAGTTTTAGTATAACATGTCTTGTGAAAGATCTTTTGCCTTGAGATAATTAGGTGTTCTATTACTTTATGGACTTGTATATCCTGTTCCTTTCTAGTTCTCAGGTATTACTTCTTTATATCAGTTTTCTGCTCCCTTCTACTGCTCTTCTTCTTCTGAGACACCCATTATCTTTATGTTGCTTTTTCTAATGGAGTCAAATAATTCTCAGAGTTTCTTCATTTTTTTAAATCTTAGTTTTCTTCCTGAATCCCTTCTACAGTTCTGTCTTTGAGATTGCTAATTCTCTCTTCCATATGCTCTATTTCCAGTGCTTTCTAATGCAATATTAATCTCATGTATTGAGTTCTTCAGCTCCAGAATTTCTGTTTGGTTCTTTTATATAGTTTCAATCTCTTTGGTAAGGTATTGCTTCTGTTCATTAATTTTATTCCTGAATTCATTGAACTGCCTTTCTGATTTTTCTTGTAGTTCATAGAGTTTCTTCATGACAGCTATTTTGATTCCTCTGTCAGTTAGTTCACAGTCTTCTATGAATTTAAGTTTGATACCATGTTACCATGGTATTTCATGGTACTTGATGAGTTGTTGCTCTGCTGACACATTTGAAATAACAAACACCTTTCTTACTTAGGTAAAGCTTTGTTTACTTTGATTCTAACAATTTAAAATTGATAATTAGAGGCCTTTCTTTTATTTTTCAGTAGATGGCACTACAGCACAAGTTTTTGTTTGTTTTTACCTGAGTTGACTGGCTATGGTTGAGAATTGGCACTTTCTTCCCTCACTGCCTCTGTCAGAGCTGTCTCCAGTGCCTTCATCGTCACTGCTTGTGATTCCAGAGTCACCTGTGCCTCACTGTTGCCAGTATTGCTGCTGTCACTGGCCTTGCCACCATGAGAACCAGAATGGTGGGCACCTCTCTTGCATCTGAAGTCACCTGAGTTGCAGGTACTGCTATTGCTGTTGGGGGAGAAAGAGGATAGGGGCAGAGCTGGAGTCATGGATGCCTTCACCATGTCTGGGGTTGTTGGGTTCACAGGCACCACTGCCAGAGGTGGGGGGCTGGAGTCACAGGCATTGCCACACCTGAAGGGACTGGTTAGGAGACCTGCTGCCTGGTTCCCTTCAGCCATGTGTACCACTGTGACCAGGAGGCTGTGGTTCTGTACAGCCCCTCTGCTGCTACTACCAGGTTCATTAGGACTGTGGGCTCAGCTGCTGCAACTAGGGGGCTGGGATTGTGAGTACTGCTTCTGATGTTCCTTAGGTTCTGACCCCCCCCCCAGTATGTTACAATCTGTCCACCTTCAAATGTACAGATGTGTGGATCTCTTTGGCATCCTGATGAGTTGGGCAGAGGGAACTTTCTGAGTTATGGATGTTTTGCTAGTGGTGGATTGAAGGGGAGAGACAAAGAAAGCATCTAATGCCACCATGATGCTGGCATCACTGCCTTTATTTCTTTATGATTTCCATCAACTCCCTCCTTTATTCCCTTTCTTTTGGAAATCCAAATAAAATGTATATTGTCTGTTTAATGATATTGCAAAAAACACTTCTATGCTTTTTTCTGTATTATCCATTTTTTTGTGTGTCTATCCAGGCATTTTCTTCTGATATCATCCAGATCATTAATTTTCTCACAAGCTGCAACTAAAATACTAAGTCATCCACTGAGTTTAACACATGACTCCTACATTTTAATTATTTTTTTTATTTTATAGTGCCCTAATTCTATGCTAAAAATATATATCCTTGTCTTTTAGTTAAATGAACATAAAAAGAATAGTTATTTCAAAGTCCTTGTTTGGTAATTGCATCCTCTGGATCCCCTTTAATTGTTTCTGTTGTGTGTTCTTTCCTTTTGGTCAGTGCACTGTGTATGACAAATTGCATACAATTTAATGTTCTGCATGGTGAAGTGTCACTTGAGAGAGGATTTAAATTTGCTCTGCAAGATAGATAGTCTAAGATCACAGGATCCCCAAATCCTTTTAATCTTATCAAGGATTGACATGATTTGAACAAGAATTTTAGTCCCTATGAGAGCTGATCTATTTTCAGTACAGCTTTATAAGTACATGTCTTGTATAGCCATGTGGTCTCAAGTGGAGGAATGTTTACTTTTCCTCATCTGCCTTGCAGGTCATGACATGCATTTTCTTTTCTTAATCATGTGGTATTTAAAAGCTCAGCTTCTTAGTCTCACGTAATGGGCACAAGTCTCTAGGTTTCTTCTCCTTTCAGATCTTATTCTAATAATTTCTCACTGATTCAGAGAAAATAAAGCTTTGTCAATATTTTAAATATGAATGAATTGCTTTTTGAAGCTTCAAACAGAACTTTGACAAATATTGTAATTTTCCATCACTTTATGTTACTCTTTTAAAATGTGCAATCAATGTTTTTTTTTAGTATATTCACAGGGTTGTACAACCATTATAAGCATTTAATTTTAGAATCTATTCATCAACCACTCCAAACCTCCCCAAAACCCCTGTATTTGTTAGCAATCATTCTTCATTCCCAGCCAACATTCCCACCCCAATGCAATCACTAATCTAATTTCTGTTTCTGTAATTCTAAAAATTACATAAAGATGGATTTATACTCCATGGGTATTTTGTGACTGGCTTCTTTCACTTAGTATAACATTTTTAGGTTCATCCATGTTATTGAATGTAACAGGACTTCATTTAATCCATTCCTGGATAATATTCCATGAGGTGAGTGCACCACATTTTGTTTCCTTATTCATCAGTTGATGAACACTTGGGTAGTTTCTACCTTTGGCTATTATGAATAAGGCTGCTATGGACAATGGTGAATATGTTTGAGCATGGACATATGTTTTCATTTATGTTGAGTGTATGTCTAGGAGTGAAATTGTGTGTCAAATAATAATGTTTATTTAAGAGTTTTTTATATTGTACAATGTTTTCCAAACTGCCTGCACCACTGTACATTCACTATAGTAGTATGTGAGAATTCTCTACATCCTTGCCAACTGTGATAGTTTCACAAACAGTGGAAATTTATTTTCTCATAGTTCTTGATGCCGGAACACAAGATCAAAGTGCCAGCAGGGTTGATTTCCTCTGAGGCTTCTCTTCTTGGCTTGCTGGTGGACACCGTCTTGCAGCCTCTTCTTGTGGTTGCCCCTCTTTACCTATGCACCTGGTGTCTCTCAGTCTTTGTTGTCTGTATCCTTACCTCTTTTTCTTATAAGAACAACAGTTATACCAAATTAGGGACCCCCAGAATGGCCACATTTTAATTCAATTAACTCTTTAAAAACTCTATCTACAAATAAGTCATAGTCGAAGATGCTGGGGATTAGGGCTCCAACATGTGAGTTTAGGAGGGACACATTCATCTCATAACACCAACTGTGGTTATTGTCTTTTTTTTTTTTTTTTACAATTCAGTAGATAATATTTGTCTTTTAAGTTTTTTCTGTTTTTTAAAAAAGTTTATTTATTTACTTATTTTTGGCTGTGTTGGGTCTTCATTGCTGTGCACAGGCTTTCTCTAGTTGTGGCAAATGGGGGCTACTCTTCGTTGCAGTGCACAGGATTCTCATTGCGGTGGCTTCTCTTTGTTGTGGAGCATGGGCTCTAGGTGTGTGGGCTTCAGTAGTTGTGGCACATGGGCTCAGTAGTTATGGGCTCTATAGCGCAGGCTCAGTAGTTGTGGCACACAGGCTTAGTTGATCTGTGGCATGTGGGAACTTCCTGGACCAGAAAAACCCATGTCCCCTGCATTGGCAGGCAGATTCTTAACCACTGCACCACGAGGGAAGTCCCTATTGTCTATCTTATTGTAAGAATCTTAGTGGATGTGACTTGGCATCTCATTATGGTTTTGATTTGCATTCCTTAATAACTAACGATATGCAACTTTTAATGTGCTTATTGGACATTTGTATATCTTCTTGGAGAAATGTCTATTTGCACTTTTTGCCCATCTATAAGTTGGATTATTTGTTCTTTTATTATTGTAAGATTTTTTCTGTATTCTTTATACAATTCCATCATAACAAATGATTTGGAAGTGTTTTCTCACTTTTTGTGTTTTAAATTTTTCCTTCTTGTGTGTATTATTTTCAGAGCAATTTTAAAATTTTGATGAAGTCCAATTTATCTATTTTGTTTTCTCTTGTCACTTGTGCTTTTGTTGTTGTATCTAAGAAATCACTGCCTAATGCAAAGTTACAAAGATTTACTCCCACCTCTTCTTGTAAGAGTTTTATAGCTTTAGCTTTAGCTCTTAGATTTCAGTCTAGGATCCATTTGGAGTTAATTTTTATGCATGATGTGTAGTAGGGACCTAGTTTTATTCTTTTGCATATAGATATCCAATTATCCCCATGTCATTTGTTGAAAATCTTCTTTTCCTTTTTAACTGTGGAAAAAAAGATATGTCCCTGTTGAATGGTTGCTGAATCCATCTAGAGTGTCTCTTCCATTTCAGGGAACTGAGGGAGAAAGTAATTATCACTTGGCTTCTGAGACCTCTAGAACAGTCCTTCTATAAGGCACAGGTGTGTTGGCAGGTGGGGTGGGAAGAGGAATGTGTGCAGTCTCTAGCTTGAATGCTACAACCTCTCACTGTTCTTACTAAGTTTCAGTAGTTTTTGTTAAATAAATATTTCCCAAATCTGATTTAAATTTTATTATTAATCTCCAGAGAACTTTAATGATTGTTTTTGTTGTTTCTGACCAGCCTAAAATAAAAAATATTTCTTTTTTATATACTATTTCCATCAGTCTATCAGCAAATATCTGAGTGTTCAAACATTAAATGTATTGAAATCCAAAAGCATTCCTAATTAGTCATAATAACCAAGCAACTCACATAACTCACTAACCTGACTAATTTAAAATGTTCCCTTTGGCAGTGTATGTTGTTCCTCAAGCTACTATAAAAATAATAAGTTGATTAGTCAGTAGCAATGCCATGATTATAAATTAGTTATAAGATAATTTGAATAACTAAAAAATGCATGTGGAAAAGTATACCTAATTTAAATTCTGGGGATTTGCTCTGACAGAGGCAGCTCTCATTAGAAATGGCAAAGGCAGTAGGTAGACAGTGCCAAAATGACACAGCCAGTGCATTCAAATACAGACAGTATGGTGGTATTTAATAAGCACAGCAGGTGAACAATTGAATTTGAAAGAGAAATTAAATGGGCTGACCCAAGTACTAAGACATTTATTGTGTAGCTCTGCACTTTCTGTTCTGTGATTACTGCAAAGCTCTTTTGTAAACCAATATGAAGAAACACTATTAGAACAATTGTGCATCAATTAAGTATTGTAGCCACAGGAGGAAAGATAAGTCAATTTTTAAAGGAAGTAAAATTCAATCTGCTCTTATCTGTTCAAGCTGTCGTCCTCTCTAATTTTTTATTCTTTGTGCTGTGAATGTCTATTATGAATTGAGTATTTTCTTGCACTCAGACCATTTCTTGATGGTTGATAATACTATACAGTGAAAAATTGCTAGGACTAGATATACTACTTTTCAATGTATCACACTTTTCCAAAAAATTTTTTTTGACCCTTTTGGTGTCATTTCTATTATTGTTTATTTATTCTATTCTTCTACATGTTGCTCAACATGATTAAAACTTCCAAATAAAACCTTTTGGCCACTATCCTGAATAAGGTATTGATTTCTTTGAACACTTCTCTTTTCAAATCTGGAAATGACTAACTTACTATACACATGTGAAAAGATAACATGTTATGTTAAAGGAAAGACTGCTGTCTAGTGAGGAAGAAAGAGCTGGAAAATTGGCAGAAGATGGTAGGTTCATCTGTGATATTTTATTATTGGCGTATAAGCATTATACCCAGACATATTTATAGATTCTAATAAAATAATCAAGGAGGTACCCTAAAAGTGTTCTGGCCATAACACATGTAGTAAATAGAATGAAAACAAGTTGGGTTTAAAGCAGGGTTAAATAGTTGATCTAAGAGAACAGTAGAAGATGTGAAAGCAGGACACAAGATGTCTCGAGTAATTATAAAGATGCATCTAGTCTCTAGTTACTTTTGACAAGGCTGTTTTTGTGATTTATGGCAGGTGTTGTTTATAAACCCATTTCTGCACAGACACAGTGAAAAGCATTTATCATTCTGCTTGGCCTTCCTTATTAGATAAATGTCACATAAACATAACCTAAATCTGGAATCTTGCTAGTCTGGCACATAAGCTGGTGGCATCTCTTTGACTACCTTCATTTTTCTGTGGACCTCCGGCAGCCAAGGAGTATTTGACAGTGAGTATCCTTAGCCCCTGTGCCTTATTTGCCAAGCAGGAAAAAAAAAAAGGCATTCAGAATGGTGGAGGTCAGCAAAGTATTATTTATCAACAGCAGGCAATTTAATATTGATTTTGTTTTAAACATTCTACCCTGCAGATGTTTTCAGATAGTAATTCAGACTAACTGATACAAAAGCTTTTACAGCTTAAGGACATATATATTTTGACAAAATAAAATTAATCAGTAAAGACGTCAGTCAACCTGAGTCCAGATAGCAAATAAACTGTCCACTCAAGAGAGTGGGACATTAATTATAGTAATTTTTAAAGTCATGAGAAATCTCATTTTCCATAGATTCCTCCACTACCCCAATATAATCTTACTTTTAAACTGTCATTCTATTCTTTGGAAAATTCTATCTATAATTGTTAATTAATTTATTGAAATTTAGGGGTATTAAACATGGCTTTTATTTAATAATTTATAATGTATTATTAACTATGTGAAAGTATTATAAATATTTAACTGTAAATGACTAAGAATATAGTGCAAAATTAGTAACAAAAGAAAGTTAGTAAATCTGTACCGTATATGACAAATAATGAAGATGAGTAATATATTAGAAACTTAAGACTGAATTAATTGTGCAAGTGACACTGATATATTAGTATCTTGATTATCCTGTCTTTAAAAGAAGTATTAAAAACTTGGAGATTAGCGGGTTGAAATAATTGTTAAATAACTTCATTCTCATTTTCACTTAATGCTCTATAGCTATCCATATGATTTAGTACATTAAACATGATGCATTTTCTAACACAATTGTTAAAGTCTAAAATAAAGTATAAATTATGATTTTTTTCTTATCCTATTTTAAAAAATGGAAGAATATCCTATTATATGCTCCATCATAACTCACCAAAATAATTTTCAGGAAATATTTTCATCTATTTATTCAAATAGATAGCCATTGCCAATGAAGGCTGAACAAAAAATTAAAGAAAATAAGTTTTAAAAGAAGAATAAAACCCTTGAAATGAAAGAACATTTGGATTTTATGTTTTAGTCACTATATGAAAATCATTTATTGAAGGAGTGATAAAATATATATAGTAATATATGATATGATATTTATGTAATATATATATTAATGAAGGTGACAAAAATGTAACAAAACACAAATATATACATATCTATATTCTTAATGCACTTATTATACAAGAGCTACTTATTTCAAAGTCTATTAAGGTTTTTTCATCATTGCAATAAGAAATATATTACCTTTGTTGATTCTTCTCTTTTCTTTTAGGATTTATACTATTAAAAACCATTTTGAGAACCTAAAACCCCATACAAAGGGCACTGAACAAATAAGCAAATAAATGGGATTTAAATTTTGAGCATACATAAATTTAGTTACTCTTCATTTTTATTTATGTATTCATATTTACAGAAACATGTTTATGTACCCCCAAAGAACACTGAGGTCCTGCTCAGTCAAGGATTTAGAAAAAAGATAATCCTCACACCAGTGGCAAATTATACATTTGCTCATAACACATGAGAACTTTGCTATACAAAAATCATTTTCATAAGTATGTCTACTTGTTCATCAAGATTCAACTGTAACCAGACATAAACTCTTAACATTCCTAAAACCATGTTATTCAGAGTGGGGTTGCTAAATCACAGGTTTAGAGAAAGGGACAAGCATTGAGACAAACACATTCAGAAAATAGTCTGAGGGAAGAAAAAACTTGCATTAAGGAATCTAGTTCTTTGGTCACCTTCTCAAAAATCCTACTGTGAAAATGAATGTTATACTATTTCGATATCACTAGTTATTTGATTACAATCTCCTCAAAGGCAAGGAGAATTTTTCACACATTGTTATATCCACATTATCGAACACAAACTTGGTGTATTACAGTCATTTAATAAATTTGATTTGTGCTGTTATGCCAGGAAGCAATTGCTAGATTACACAAACTTGAAACTCACTGCCTTATAGCAGCAAGCATTTATTTCTTGCTCTCCTACTTTCAAGTTAGATTGGAGTCACTTAATCTAGCTGGGCACGCCTGGGCTTGGCTCAAAAGTTCAGATGAAATTTGGGTTTTCTCTCCATGGATCTTATCTTCCTTGAAACAAAATCTCCCCAAGTCATCTTCTTGTGGCAAAACCCAGGAGTATAATAGTGCAACATTGGGGCTTCCCTGGTGGTGCAGTGGTTGAGAATCTGCCTGCTAATGCAGGGGACACAGGTTCGAGCCCTGGTCTGGGAGGATGTCACGTGCTGCGGAGCAACTGGGCCCGTGAGCCACAACTAGTGAGCCTGCGCGTCTGGAGTCTGTGCTCCGCAACAAGAGAGGCCGCGATAGTGAGAGGACCACGCACCGCGATGAAGAGTGGCTCCCGCTTGCCACAACTAGAGAAAGCCCTTGCGCAGAAATGAAGACCCAACACAGCAAAAATAAATAAATAAACTCTTAACCCCAACATCTTCAAAAAAAAAAGAGTGCAACATTGAAGTGAACTTCATGTCCCAGAACCACACACATAGTTTTTTTTTTAAGAGATAGTTTAGTTTTTTATCTCTAGTTTTAATTATGAGTAATTTTGTTACCTGAAGTTCTGTGGCACAATGTCTTTAAGTTTTCTGGGAGCTATTTTTTGAGCCAGAAAGATCCATTAGACACCTTCAGAGGTCTTAGAAGAGAGTGTTACAACCACACTCTTGATTCCATCTTTCTATAAAGCTTTCTCTTCATGGCCACAGTTTGATTATTTTCCACCTCTGAAATGTTAAGTCTATCCTTATTTCCTCTAAATCCTGTTTGTAAACTGGCCATTACTTTTGGTGCTTTTCACTTCCTGTTTTCCTGGTAGATAAAACCAGTTTCTGTTTTAATATTTGGCCACAAAATGTATTCACCCAACACTACAGGTTCGTTATGTACATGCTCCTTAACCCGTTATCTTTTATTTTTTTTTAAATATTAAGACTACTGTTTGGAGAATTTTTTGATGAACAGCCAAAACTGAGGGGAAGGTATCCCGTATACCCCCTGCTTTACCCAAGCACAGCTTCTCACATTATCAAAATCCTCCACAGCAGTGGGACATTTGATACAATTCATGAATCTGCTCTGATGGTACAGCTGGTCAGAATCAACAAAGGTAATCATGAAAAGTCTCTGCAATGAAATTAAAAGATTTTCTCATACCATATACAAAAATAAACTCAAAATGGATTAAAGGCATAAATGTAAGACCAGAAACCATAAAACTCCTAGAGGAGAAGATAGGAAGAACAGTCTTGATAGAAATCATAGAAATTGGGTTGCTTTTTGCCTATTATATTTATTTTTCCCAAATAACCTAGAAAGTGTTAAAATTTTAATTGTTTATTGCCATCAATTTCTATTTTTTATTCCAAGACTTGCAGTAATTATGTAGCTAGTTTGGTGCAATTTAAAATTCTTAAGTCTAAGTTAGGTGACGTGTAAAAATTTTATAAGAACAAAAAGTAATGGGGCTTCCCTGGTGGCACAGTGGTTAAGAATCCACCTGCCAGTGCAGGGGACATGGGTTCGAGCCCTGATCCGGGAAGATCCCACATGCCGTGGAGCAACAAAGCCTGTGTGCAACAACTACTGAGCCTGCACTCCAGAGCCTGCGTGCCACAACTATTGAAGCCCTCACACCTAAAGCCCATGCTCTGCAATAAGAGAAGCCCACGCACCGCAGCAAATAGTAGCCCCCTCTCGCCGCAGCTAGAGAAAGTCCGCGCACAGCAATAAAGACCCAATGCAGTCAAAAATAAATAAATAATAAATAAATTAAAAAAAAAGAGTAATGAAACATCATTTTATCTTTATCGCCTTGATATATATTGCAAGTAATACATAAAAGAAAAGGGATTAGTCCTGGGAAAAATGGTTGATTAGCTCTAACTTCCAATTATCCATATTACTTTTTATATGTACTACATAAAATTTATCACCATACAGTGATATTCAGTATCCTCATAAATATTTTGAACCCTATTTATATAGAATGTTGTATTAGATTTCATAAATTTGGATAAGAATGGATGATTGTGAAAGCTGCTTGTAAAAAACAATAATAGATACATATGAAGTATTTCAGCTTGCTCGCTCCTATATTTGAATAGATAGTTCTTAGGACTAGAGCCAATTCACTTGAAGCACGTTCCTCAATTATTCGGTAGGAATTTCACTCCAGGAATTTATGACTTCATAGTTACCGTATCCTTTCCAGGTGACCTAAAATTGACAAGCAAGTCACGATCATTTATGGCATTTGAAACAGGGTAAAAAAATAGTTCCTTCAAGTTTTCATGGCTGTTGCTCTTGAAATTCCTTTTTAAGAAACCACTTTATAGCTTTATTTGCCTTTTCCTGTGTTTTACAGTTAATAAATTTATAAGATTAATAATGCAAAGATAATACACCCTCTAGTTTTTACTCTCTCATATCATTCTAGTTAGTAAAGATTTTCCTACACTGTGATTTTTTTCAAAATATTTTCCTCTACAAAACTATTTGGATGAAATATATTTGTGGTAACATTATAAAAATTTGATTTTACTTTGAAAGATATCAATGATTAGTAATACTCACCTTATATGTAATAAAAATAATTTAAGAACATATTTTTACTTTACCTAGGGTAAATTGATTATAATAATATATGTATAAATCTGCAAACATCAGTAAAATATAAATATGATCTGTGATCCAACTAATAAATTTATATACATTAATTATAAGTTTAACATGAATTATAATGACAATAAAACTATTTATTTGATTAATTTGCCAGAAAGGAATCCAAGAGAAGAGATATCTGATATGAAACTAATGGTTCTAAATGATAAAGAAAGACAAGGTAGAGAAATTAATTTTCAACTTGCATTTTTTAAGGCAAAAATAATGATTTTTATAAAGCTATTGATAAAATTAACAATGAGTAATAACCAAAGTAACAGCAAATATTCATTAAGTACCTACTATGTATCAGGAACTTTTCTAAATGGTGAGTATATATATATATATATATTTATATATATATATTTGAGAACCAGGTATATAAAGTTGCAGCATTTATGAATCTTACTTTCTAGTGGAAAAGATGCATACACACAAAATAGTAACAAATTAATAAACATGAATATCAGATAGTGATAACTATTGTAAAGGAAACAAATGTGAGGCATTTGGTCATTATGGAATATTAAACTTCATTTGCTTCAACGACATAGAAATGCTAGATGAAATTAATAAAATAGAAGTTCCCAGTAGAATGAGATCAAGGAAATAGAAATCTGCCAATTAACAAATATAAAGATATAGCATCAAAGAAGTGTGTGCTTGCTGAAGTTCATCAGAGAATTAGGGATATGTTTAATACTTATTAGCTGGAAATAGAGTTTTAATGTTTCAGGGGGAGAAAAATTATAACTGTGTGCCTTGTGTTCACTGGATGCAAGACATTACCTACCAAAGAAAGCTGGGAGTCACAAAGTATTACTACATCTTAACTGAAGACCAGAAAAACCTTACCAGCTCAGAGAAAGCTATGAATGTTTACAGTAATTGATTTATAATAGCCCCAAACTGGGAACAGCACAAATATACTGCAATGAGTGAAAGGTTAAACAAATTGTGGTACATCCATACCATTACTCAAATATTTTGAGACCAACAAAAATGAAAACACAACTTTCCAGAACTTACGGGATGGAGCAAAAGCAGTTCTATTAGGGAAGTTTATAGCGATAAATGCCTAAATACAAACAGCAACAACAAAAAGATCACAAACAAACAACCTAATTTTACACCTCAAAGGAATTAGAAAATAAAAATAAACTAAGCCTGAAGTGAGCAAAAGAATAAAAATAATAAAGACTAGAGCAGAAATGAATAAAATAGAGACTAGGAAAACAATGGAAAAGATTAACGAAATCAACTCTTAGTTTTTAGAAAAGATAAACAAAATTGACAAACTTTTATCTAGACAAACCAAGAAAAAAAAAGAGAGAAACCAAATAAAAATTATAAATGAAAGACATTACAATTGATATCACAGAAATACAAAGAACTGTAAGAGAGCACTATGAATAACTGTACAATAACAACTTGGATAGCAAAGAAGAAATGGATAAATTCCGAGAAACATACAACTTACCAAGATCAAATCATGAAGAAATAAAAATCTGAACAGACCAATAATGTTAACAAGATTGAATCAGTGATCAAAAACATATCAAAGAAATTCCCAAGACCAAATTGTTTTACTGTCAATTCTATCAAATGTTTAAAAGAATTATCTTCAATCCTCAAATTTTTCCAAAAAATTGAAGAGGAGGGGACTCCTCCAATCATTTATGAGACCAATATTACCTTGATACTAAAGATAGATAAGGATACAAGAAAAGCAAACTACAGACCGACAGCCCTGATGAATATAGACAAAAATTCTCAACAAAAACCTAGAAAACTGAATTCAACAGGACATCAAAAAATCATGCACCATGATCAAGTTGGATTCACTCCTGAGGTGCAAGCAGGATTCAACATATACAAATAAATCAATGTGGCACATCACATTAATAGAATAAAAGATGAGAATCACATGATCATCTCAATAAATGAAGGAAAAGCTTTGAAAAATATTCCACATCCTTTCATGATAAAACCTCTCAACAAATTGGGTATAAAAGAAATGCACCTCAACATAAAAGCTCATATATGACAAGCTCATATATGACATCTAATACCACATTCAATGTTGAAAGGTTAAAAGTTTTTTCTTTGATTAGGACAAGACTAAAGTGCCCATTCTCATCATTCCTGTTCAGCAAAATACTGGATGGCCTAGCCAGAGCATTCAGGCAAAAGTATAAAATATAAACTCAATTCAATGCAATTAAAAAATAAAGACAAAAGACTCAAGCATGCTGACGAGTAGCACGAGTATGAATATACACTACCAAATATAGAATAGATAGCTAGTGGGAAGCAGCCTCATAGCACAGGGAGATCAGCTAGGTGGTTTGTGACCACCTAGAGGGGTGGGATAGGGAGTGTGGGAGGGAGGGAGATGCAAGAGGGAAGAGATATGGGAACATATGTGTATGTATAACTGATTCACTTTGTTATAAAGCAGAAACTAAGACACCATTGTAAAGCAATTATACTCCAATAAAGATGTTAAATAAATAAATAAAATACATCCAAATCAGAAAGGAAAAGGAAAATTTTCTATGTTTGCAATGACAGGATCTTAACATTTAGAAAATCCTAAAGACTCTACCAAAAACAAAACAAACAAAAAAAGGAACAACAGTTAGACCTAATAAAGAAATTCAGTAAATTGCAAGGTACAAAATCAATGTACAAAAATCTGTTGTGTTTGTATACAATAACAATGAATTATCTGAAAAAGAAATTTTAAGAAATCCCATTATAATATCATCAAAAACTATAAAATATTTAGAAATAAATTTAACCAGGGAGGGAAAAGATCTGTACACTTAAAACAATAAAACTTTCATGAAAGAAATTGAAGAATACACACAAAAATGGAGAGTTATCCTGTGGTCATGGATTGGAAGAATTAACATTGTTAAAATGTCCATACCACCCAAAATCATCTATAGATTCAATGCAATCCTTATCAAGATTCCAATGGCAATTTTACAGAAATAGAAAAAAAATTAAAATTTGTATTGAACTAGAAATAACTGCAAATAGCCAAAGCTATTCTGAGAGAGAAAAATAAAGTTGGAGACATCATACGTCCTGATTTCAAAATATATTACAAAGCAAATTTTGCCGTTTTGACAACACTGATGATCCTTGACACCATTATACTAAGTGAAATATGTCAGACAGAGAAAGACAAATAATATATGATTTCACTTGTATGTGGAATCTAAAAAACCCGAACTCATAGGAACAGATTGGTGGTTGCTGGGGCAGGGTGTGGGGGAAATGCGTGAAGGTAGTTCAATGGTACAAACTTCCAGTTATGAAATGAACCTATTCTGGGGTAGTAATGTATAGCATGGTAACTATAGTTAACACTGCTGTATCATATATATTTGAAAGTTGATAATAGAGTAGATTGTAAAACTTCTCATCACATGCAAAAAAATGTAACTACAGGGGGTGATGGATGTATTAACTAACCTGATTGTAGTAATCATTTTGTAATAAATACATATTTCAAATTACTTCACAGTATATCTTAAACTTACACAGTGTAACATGTCATTGCTATCTCAGTAAAACTGTAAAAAATAATAAACTACTCCTGAGATATTTTATTGTAAAGGTTTAATATAAAATGAGCTCATAAATATTAGGAAAAATCAAAATAATTTAAAAAATACTGCTAGAGTTAATGAATAAGCAATTCAAACTATGATTGTCTATGCACACATATGTTAATGCAAATTTTTATTAGAAATAAATAAACTTTATAATAAAGCAGGTAGATATCTTTCATTCATCCAGTCCACAAATATTCAACTATACCAGTACTGGGTGTTGGCAGTGGATTGGGAAACCCACTTTCCTGTACTGCTCCTGGGAGTGTACATCTGTTCAAACTTTCTGGAGGACGATTTGGCAACACTAGAAGCCCTCTTGTCTTGACATGATTGGATCAGTGATCAGTAGGTTAATTAAGAATTTGACATTCCTACATTAACAATTTTAGGCAAAAACAAATAATGTGTTTATTCATCAACTCCTAGTTGTAGGAACAAGACTTTTTTTTTGGTACATAAAATTCTTTGTATGTGAAACTCTAATTAGAGCCTACCTCTGCTTTGTTTTCTTTTTTCTCACAAAATGCACTTATATACGTAGGCTACAAAATCTCATACCAAACACTTAAAAGTGTCCTAAAGCTACACTCAGTGAAACCTCAGGACACTTTTCAAATTTTTATCAATCTTTTATAGATGTCTTCTTGCCTACCAATAGTTACATAGAAATTTTCTATTGATGATTTAACTTACTATTTCCAAATACTCAACAATATTCTCACAGATAAATTTTTTACATTTATTTCATCAATTTTGTTAATTGTAAATACAATTATGTAGTAAACATGTATGGGATAACTGATTTGGACACAAATGTAATTAACTCAATTCCTGGAAATGTAAGTACACATGCAGACTAGAGGGTGACCAATTAGCCATAAACATTCAGTTTAAGTATTCAGTATTTAAGATAACTGAAATCACTAATCTATCAAGTTAAGTTAAAGACAATTAGAAAACTTTCTACTATGTGTATCACAATTCTTAAAATATCATTGATATTTGGAGTTAGATAATGGAAGTAAATTTATAATTTTACATAAAAATCCTTCATTAAAATAATCCTGCATTAAAATAAATGGATTGTATAATTAATTTGTTTTACCTTCTTTCTGGAATATAATGCAACCATGTTAATCCACATATGTACAGTATGTAGAAATACTTATATATCATGGTAGTTATTTATAAAAATATGTTTGTGCGTGTTACTTTGTGTTTTCCTTATTTATACCTGTTGTAAAAACATAAGTATGTATTAAGTGATAAATTAGGTGATAAATATGTCTCTCTTGTAATAAAAACAATGAACTCACTTTTGTTTTCTATTAAATGCTAAGAGAAAAATAACTTAGAAAAATATCTTTTGTTGCTTTCCCTCTTTTATCTATTTAACTCTTTTAGTCCTTTTTTCTATGAAATCAACATATACTCAGAAAATTCCAAAACTGGAACGTGTATTTTTTTCCCCCATGTAAAGAAAATTAATAAAATCATGGCTCTTTTTTTTTTTTGAATGCAAGAACTTATCAGAAAATTATGAGGAAAATAGTTGGCTTCTGTGCATGTGCCAAGGAACTTGTAGAGAGGCACTGCTGACATTTAACCACTTAAGTGACTTCAAAACTAGCTCTGTTAAGCAAAACAAAAATGATTCCATGGGAGAAGTACATTAAGCAAGCTCATAGAAACTAGGACATGCACCAGAATGCCAACTTCTTATTTTTCAATATGAAATATTGTTATCAATTAACTGGAATAATAAGGTCAGCTTGACTTATTCTAACTTGACATCCCTGAGAAGTCAAGTTGTATCAGAAGATTAATTGGTAGTAAAATAGAAAACAAAACAAAAAAGTGAAGTATAGTTCTTATTTTTGTGACTATAAATGTAATTTTACTGAAATGTATTGATGCCTCAACATTTTCAAGTATATAGTCTTGCATATGAGACTGCAGTTCTTGAAGATGATTGTGCTGTATTTTGTTCTTACTGGAGAATTCTCTAACAATATGTGTTTTGAAATCCTTACTTTTCTATGGTTCTAATAGTTTATCAAACATAATTCTAAGTAATAAATTATTTCTATAAAAATATTCTTGCCTTTAGTGAATTTTATCTAAACTAATAAACATTCAATGCAAGTTTGCATACCTTGTTTTTTTGTTTAATTGATTGATGCCCTGTCTTGTATTAGAAAAAAAATTAAACTTAAAAAAGTGTTTTATATAGATTTTACATATCAATATTGTGGTTTAGCATTGAGAGTTACTTCTTTTTTTCATTATTGCTAAGTTCCTGGAGAGGGAGGGGTACCATATATTTCCCCAAAAGTGAAGTGCTAACAAAAAAGAAAGGATTTCCTTAAAACATCAAATAGAAGTTATAAATCTTTTTGTTTGTTTGTTTTTGTTTTTTAATAAATTTATTTATTTTTGGCTGTGTTGGGTTTTCGTTTCTGTGCGTGGGCTTTCTCTAGTTGCGGCGAGCGGGGGCCACTCTTCATCGCGGTGCACGGGCTTCTCATTGTCGTGCCTTCTCTTTTTGTGGAGCACAGGCTCTAGACGCGCAGGCTCAGTAGTTGTGCCTCACAGGCTTAGTTGCTCCGCGGCATGTGGGATCTTCCCAGACCAGGGCTCGAATCCATGTCCCCTGCATTGGCAGGCAGATTCTTAACCAGTGCGTCACCAGGGAAGCCCTAGAAGTTATAAATCTTAACCTCAGAACATTTCACAAAATAATTATTTTTAGTGAAAACCATGGTTTAAGTTATCCTAAAAAATTATTCCCTTAGAGTGCAATTGTTCTATTTGGTGGAAAAAAGCTACAGACCCTCCATCATTTGCACATATATCTGGAAACCGGTACATTTCAAGCTTCTTTCAAATGCAAAAACTTATACATTCTGTAATGCCTTCTAAGAGAATGATATCCAAATGCTCTATACATTTGGTCCCTGTAATTAGAATTATTCTTCCTTATTTACCAAACCAAAATTTCTTCTGGAGTTGAGGGATAAAGTACATATTCAAGATCTTTGCCATTTGAGAGCCATAGCAATATTATATGATAATCATAGGAATAACATAAATAGGATTCCCATAAATTAGGATCAGTGAAAAATAATTGAAAACAAGTCACAAAAATATTCCTTAGATTTACTGCACAATACAACTTAATTTGCAAATACCCATGCGATAAACCAAACTTTCTTATACTAGTCAGTTCAGGCTGCCATTGAAAAATGATATAGGTTGGGTGGCTTAAACAAAAACCATTTATTTCTCACACAGTTCTGGAGAAGTCAGAGAAGTCTGAGATCAGGGTGCCAACCTTCTCACATGACCTTCCTTATAATGTGCACAGGAAGAGAGAGAGAGGGTGAAGTCTCTGGCAGGTCTTTTTATAAGGGCACTAATCCTAACATAAGGACCCCACTTTTATGATCTCATCTAACCTTAATTGTCTCCCCAAATTCCCATATCCAAATACAGTTACATTGGAGGTTAGGACTTCAACATACAAATTATGGGGAGATACAAACATTCACTCCATAACAGCACCCCTCGACATATCTAAATAAAATTCCTTGTTTAGTCATTATATACAATTATTGGACCCTAGTCATTTTTTATAGTGAATGTAGTAGAGACAGAGAAGAAATTAGTGAAATGTGTTATGTCATGTACTAGAAACAAATAGTACCAACATCTTATTCTTCCTTCCTATGACTTAAGGATTAGAAGGAGAAAGAAAGAAAACATATTTAAAAGAAGGAAATACCAAAGATAAGCAGTTTCATCTATAATCTGTGATATTATACCCATTCTTATCTTTCCCAGATTATTATGTGTTATCATAATCATAATTATATCCCTAGACCAGCTCATGTGGCTTTATTCTGTAAAGAACTCTACCTAACTCAAAACTACATTTGTCAGAGCAGCAGGAAAGCGGTTACTGGGAATATGTCAAAGCCAAGTGGATTCACTCTTGAGTCAGTGAGCATGTGGTATGATCTTGGGACCAGGTAATGTGTGATTTGTTACTGGATCAAAAACCTAAAGCATATGACAGTGACTTTGGGATGGGTTGATGGGAAAGAGGTGCAAGGACCTTTAGGAAGCTTTATAAAGGCAATAAGAGCCTTGAGGAGACAAAGAGAAAAATTGTTATTGGAAGCTGGAAAGTATAATAGACATTTGCTATGTAGTAGCAGACAATTAGTAAACACTGTGATTTTCAGTAACATGAAGAATAGAAAAGGTACTTAACTCATGGATTGGCTGTAGAAATTCCCACATAGTATGTACAAAGTGCCAACTGGCTTCTCCTAACTTCCCGTGATAAAATATGAGAAACAGGATCTGTGCTAAGGAAGGAATACTCAGTTGTTGAGCAAAATCTAGAGAAAATATAAGGGAGCCAGAATTTGCCAGATTGTTTAAAATAAAACTGTACCTAAGTCAGAATCCTTCTAGATGGCAAAAGACTTGCAAAGAAAGAAAGATTCAAGAAAAAGATAAAATCCAGGACACTGCAGTATAGTATAGCATAAAGATAAATATTCCAAGGGTATGGGTCCAAGACACCTTATGGACACCTGAGAAAAAAATAAGAAAATGTCCATTAGGATTTTGAAGAATCTTAAGGTTATTGTCCCACAGTATGTAACTTAGATCCAAGCAAAACTGGGCCTGTCTGAAGAGATTTGTGTATATAGCTTTTGTCTAATGTAATAGCTCTCAATACCATGCATAGGAAACCCATAGATTCTTAGGAGAATTTTCCTTGCAGAAGTATTATTAGTTTGGTTTGAAAGATCACTCAGAATAACCCTGAATGCCTCAACCCTTCCATAGGCAGGAAATAGACTAAGAAAGTACTCAGACCATCCAAAAACACAGACCATCCTTATGCAAAAGGTGGTTCAAAGATTGCAGCCAAGATCACAGAAGGTGAACTAAAAGTATTGAAGAACCACTTTACAAAATAGAACAAGGCCCTAATCAAGGAACTGTTATCATGTGCTCTGCTTGATTTCAGAATTGATATGGACCAATCAATGCTACCTTTCTTCCATTTTCTGAAAGAGAGAAATTGTACTTGAGGAACCCCAACCAAGGTAATTGATCTTCATCTGAACGTGATTTAGAAGACAATATCTTGGAATTTGCATCAACCCCCTAATGAGATGAATCTTCAAGAGTCTTTGGAATGGCTGAGTATATTTTGCCTATGGCAGAAATGTAAATATTTTGTTACTGGATAGTAGACTGTGGTAGATTTTAAAAGTCCAAGAATTCTTTGATACTTCCTCCATCAAAAATTAAGGTCTAATTTCCCTCCCTGTGTATCTGGGCTTGTTAAGAGACTACTTTGAATAAATCTGTTCCAGACCTAGCCCTTTAGAGGATTAGAAACCTCTTCTTTTTCACTTTGGAGTCCATGTAAGAAGTGAGACTATCCTGCTGGATAGACCATTTAGAGAGGCAGTGATACGATAAGGAGATGGAAACAGGTCTAGCTGAGCATGGCCTTCCAGACTTTGCACCATGGCATCAGGCATATGAGTGATGCTATCTTAGACCTTTTACACCACTCAGCTGTTAGCCGAAATCTACTGAGTGACCCCTATAGGTTCCACTGCAGTAGAATAGACCTAGTGAGACCTGAATTACTCACCTACAAAAATACAGTTAAAACAAAATTATTATTTTCAACCACCACATTTTGGGGTAGCTTGTGAAGCAAGAGATAACCAAAACAAAACACCAGTTGCAACATTTCTTATATTTACCTTAGAGATTGGGGTGAGCTTGAACCAACCAAAAAATGTATTGATTTAATTATCAAAATTAGTAAGATGCATAGGAGGAAGTCACATTTTTACTTTCTACAGTAGAATCAGATTTTAATAGATAATCTGAAGAATGGCTCCTTATTTTATTATTTTTCTTTAAATGATTTGTATTGCTTTAACTACATTTCTAAATTCACTCGTGTTTCTCCATAGAAAACCATCAGTTTCATTCATGTGTTAAGTCTAATGTTGATTTTCATTTCTATTCTGAAATTGGGAGTGTTGCTGATTTAACAACCTGCTCATATAAAAGAGACTATTTTTCAATATGATGGGACCTGCTGGGAACAATTTCTTAGATCACATCACAAATGTTGTCAATGGTAAAATGTGGAGACTGTGACAGATGGAACACACAATTTACTGAAAGACATTCTTGTGATTTAAAATTGCATGTGTGCATCCCAATACTGAGAAAGTCAAGATTTTTGCCTCTGAATCTTGAGAATAACACATCACACAGCTCCATAATATTGATGATTATTTTTTTAAATCTACACCCACATTAGAGTACTGTAATCAAAATACTAAAAAATTAGCTAGTATTATTTATCTTATAACTCCATCTGGTTTAATATGGACTATAATGACCATACCTGTAGAGAACATTCATGGGAAGTAAAAATACCAGCCTGCCTTCCAACATTTCCCATGGCTATGTCATGTAAAGCAGATGGCCTGAAGTCACTTGATATTATTTACTACCCTTATTAAACTTGTATCAAATTTCAATAGGAATTGAATAGATCATGTTAAAATTTATTTCTATAGGTATATATTTGTTTGATTATCAATTAACCAAATCATTCGTTCCAGTGTTTTCCAACTTCTTCTATGCAGAACTAATCTATCTTCTATGCAGAACTAATCTATGTCAAAAGGGCCATTGAATTTAAAAAATTCTGGTGAACAAAACTTAAGTGAAAATTTAACTTATATATTCTCATAGCTTTTGTTATGTTAATAGCCATTGTGCATTTTGAAAAAGAGCTATAAAATACAGCATATTCCGAGGTTATTTCGTCTTGGTAAAACTAACTCAGGCAGTACCTTTTGCAACTAGAAACTTTGAATGTTGCTTTACTAATTTATAGCTTTCTGGAATTATTTAAAACAACTTATGATAATTAAACTATAAAAATATAGGATAAATCAAAATAGTAGTAAATTCTAGAAAAAAATTATAACCTATAATAAATGAGAAAAACTCTGCAATCCTTCTCACCCCCTGCCATTTATCAGTGATATGCTATACATAACATATGCTTCTCTGGAGAGATGGAAAGAATAAGGAAGAATGGCTTTATTTGTGAGCTCCCTCACCTTGCCATCAGTTCATGCTTGACTTTTCTTTTCTACCGCAGAGTAATTTATACTATGGACACAACAAGTTACTGCACAGAGAAAAAGTTACGCTAAGCTAAAAATGATCAGAAAATTGCCCTCAAGTGGAGACTCACAGCAGTGTAGCTGCCAGATGTCAGGTTCACTGCAGTTAAACTGTAGGAACTACTATATTTCCACATTTGTAATTTGTGGTTGCAACACATGTGGAATTCTATTTCTGCATGCTACACAAGAAATCATTTGTAGAAAGTATAAAGTCATGAGTGGGGATGATTTTCCTACTCTATTAGAATTATTTTTATAAGGACTTGATAATAGGATATTCTATATGAAAAGGAAATTTTAAAAAAATGATGCCGGAAATTTTGATTATATAAAATAATTCTTTGTGTCTTCTTGAACTGTGACCCCCTGACTCCACAGTTGGATGTTATTTTAGTGTTGTTAGAAATAGCTGTTTCTCTTTCACTTTCACTTGTTACACTTTTCAGTGACATTTCAAATAAAACTTAAAGAAAAATTCATCTATAATAAAATGGGAGACATTTAAAATGTCATTTGGGGGCTTCCCTGGGGGCTCAGTAGTTAAGAATCGCCTGCCAATGAGGGGGGCACAGGTTCGAGCCCTGGTCCGGGAAGATCCCACATGACAGGGAGCAACTAAGCCCATGTGCCACAACTACTGAGCCTGCGCTCTAGAGCCCGTGAGCCACAACTACTGAGCCCACATGCCACAACTACTGAAGCCCACGTGCCTAGAGCCTGTGCTCTGCAACAAGAGAAGCCACCTCAATGAGAAGACCGCACACCGCAACGAAGAGTAGCCCCCACTCGCTGCAACTAGAGAAAGCCCACGCGCAGCAACGATGACCCAACTGCAGTCAAAATAAATAAGTAAAATAAATAAATTTTTAAGATGTCATTTGGTGACTCTCTTCTGCTAGTAAGAGTGTAAGAGGACAATCACCAATAATATAATTTCTACAAATCTCACTGACAGTAATAAAATTTGATGGAATTGAGTCTTTTTATGGATAAATTCTAAAATGTAAGGAAAACAATTTGGTCTCATATCTTTGTTTTAATTAGTTAAAAAGACAATGATAACTAATGTCAAAAGGTAATATTTACTTGGCATATACATTACATATATGCAATGAAAACACAGTTTTAGACTATAGAAGTATAATCAAAAGTTCTATGTTCTGAAAGTTAGCTAAGATTTTTATTGTATATTTTTGAAAAAGCTTATGGTTGTTATAATTCAGTATCTTAGATAGAATAAATGAGAGATCCTTAACTCTGGTTATCTTGATTTTGTTTCTATGGCAGTGAAAAAATGGCTGAAAATAAGCTAAACTTTTGGGCTTTACAAGTAGCACAAAGAAACTCCTTCCATTAAAATAATCACAAGCTCTGAATATATGTCTGAGGCTGGCATTTTACTACACTCTAATTTATCTGTTTGTACTGTGAGGCCACCAATTTTACAGTGGAAATCTCTTAACCCACAGAATAAGCCATTTTGAATGTAATTATAAGAAGGTAGCTTATTTTTTTATTTTGGAAGATAAAAACATAAAACATCATCTGGACTAGCAAGAATGATTTTATTCTCAAGTCTCAACAATGATAGGTAAGTTGTAACTAAGCCAAGAAGCATTAGAAGAATTATATATAACTTTAATTTACTTTTTCGGGTTATTATTAAAAGACCACATTGTGTCTTTTATTCCAGGAAAAAGAAAGACAATTGATATGTGAGGCAATGATAAGCTGAAATCTGGCAAGTGTGGTTCTCTCTGCCTTTGACATTGCCCAGCCAGTCTCAGTGACAACCAAACCTCACAAACACCTTGCACTGCCATCTGCCACCCCTGACTTCTAGGTTTTTAACTGAGATAAAGTGAGTAAAGCAAACTTTTTTCCATTTTACTTCATATTATACATTGGGCTTGGGTGAACAATGATTTCATAATAATTAAATATAGCCTAAAACATAGATTTTAATCATTAATTTTATTAAAGAATATTAGTCTACAAAATAATATTTAAAATTAATTTGTATTTCATTGTAAATACCCTATACAATTCATTTCATTTTCTGTTTTGTTTTATTTTTAAGTAAGTCAAGCAAGCAATCACTCACCATAAATAATCCCTTATAAATATCACATAGGTAATGAGCAGAAAGGAAAATATTTAAAAATTTTAAACTTTTATTTTACTTTTCTGTAGACAAATGGCTTTAAGGTTTTCAACAGAGGAGTAGGCTTCTTGGAAAAATTAGCCACCTAACCAAGGAAGTAGGATTCTCCCATATATTGATTGGTTCATTCATTCATTGACCGATATTTATTTACTTTCTACACGTGAGAACAGTTTTTGGTACTGAGCACATAATGAATTATGCTCTGGGAGCAAAAAGAGATGCCCTTAAGAGGCTAATATGGCCCTACTCTTATAAGTCATAAAAACCTGAAATGTGGACAGAACATGCGGAGATGCTCTGAACTAGCAATGTTGGTGCACACAACCCAGAAACTTTGACAGACATGTCCTGATTATAGCACTGGCAAGTTTGGATTGAAAGAAAACCAAACTACTCTCATGGTTCACAAAATAGCAGACTTCTTGGGAGTCAGTGAAATCTTACTAACATTTCCTGATTAAGAAGAAAAGGAGCTAAATGGGAGGGCAGAATGTAGCGATACTGGGGAAAATAGATTCTTGTTACTAATCTCTTAGCAAGCTTCCTTGATGCTTGAATGTGAAGTGACAAGGGAATTTGGGGTTATTAATAAAAAATCATGTACTTATTTAATATATACTGAGCAACTATCATATGTCTGTTTTGGTTTCTGATAATAAAGTAATGATCAAGTGAAAAAGATCTTTGTTTTCATGTGGCATATTAGTGGAGAAGATTGATAGCTAATGTAACAATTTATAATGGACAAAGAAAAAATATGATACAAATATATACTATACAAAATAATGGTATAAGAGAGACTAGGTTAAGGCAAGACATTAAATAAGGTGGCATTCTTCACACCTTGTATATTACCCATGAATTGCAGGTGATATCAGGCTCAAAATGTATTTCTCAGAAGACTGCTTTTTGAGTCCTAAATGAGATTAAGGTTTGGAGAAGGACATAAATCCATAATAGATTTAGAAGACAGAAGTGAGACAGTGGCCATATTCCTGCTGTGTTGATTGGTGACAGATTCTGACAGACTCAAAGTATTCGGTGGCTCGACTCCACACTCCAATGCCTAATCACTACCTTCATGATGGGAGGAAGTCATGGTCATGTCCAATGCACCACCAGCAGCAGCAACATCCTGGCCACTGGCTTGTGGCAATGGTAATTGATGTCAAAACCAATATTCCAACAGTTTCTTCAACTTCTGCTCCTCTCACCCTCCCCTAGAGTTTTTCGTGACCTAATTTCTTGTATTAAGTCCTTTCTTCTTGAAATATCTAGAGACATTTTTATTTCAGTCACTAACTCTGAAGGCTATAAGTGGTCAAGAAATGCATGCTTTTCTATTCACCCCACCTTCCCCCAGCTTCTGGCAACCACTTCTCTACTCTCTTTTTCTTGAGTTTGACTTTTTTTAAGATTCTAAATATAAATGATATCATTCAGTATTTATCTATCTTTGACTTATTGCACTTAACATGATATCCTCAAGTTTCACTCATGTTGTCACAAATGGCAGGGTTTCCTTCTTTCTCAAGGTTGAATAATATTCTGAATAATACAGGAGTATGTAAGACTTATTTGCCTATCCCTATATCTCAAATATATTCTCCAATTATTCTTTTTTTTTTTTTGGCTGTGTTGGGTCTGTTGCTGCGTGGAGGCTTTCTCTAGTTGGGGTGAGCAGGGGCTACGCTTTGTCGCGGTGCACGGGCTTCTCATTGCGGTGGCTTCTCTTGTTGCGGAGCACAAGCTCTAGGCTCACAGGCTTCAGTGGTTGCAGCATGCGGGCTCAGTAGTTGCAGCCTGTGGGCCCCAGAGTATGTGGGCTTCAGTACTTGTGGCCGCATTATCAGTAGTTGTGGCACACGGGCTTAGTTGCTCTGCGGCATGTGGGATCTTCCCGGACCAGGGATCGAACCCGTGTCACCTGCATTGGCAGATGGATTCTTAACCACTGCATCACCAGGGAAGTCCTGTCTTATTATTCTTATAAAAAACTTATAGTTTAACATTTTACATCTAAGTCCAGGTGTAAAAAATATGTAATTTTTGTATGAGGTCTGAGATTTACATTGAGGTACATATTTTTGCCTACAGATGCTCAGTTGCTCCAACACCATTTGTTGAAAAAATTCTTCCACCGAATTGTTTTGGTACCTGTGTGCCAAAATTTAGTTGGATATATTTGTGTGGGTCTAGTTTAGAGTTCTCCACCCTGTTCCACTGATGTATGAGTTCATCTTTCCACCAAGAGCACACTGTCTTGATTACGGTAGCTCCAGTGTGTGTCTATATATATATTCTGATTCTCCTAGTGTTGTCAGAGGGACTCCTGGTTGAATCATAGGAGCAATGATCCTACATGTGCTGCTTTCTGTTCTAGGTAGGAGGTTGGGGGACAGTAAATGCCAAGTCAGGGTTTCTTTCTCTGTTGTGCAAGGAATGTGAAGACATTCTGGCACCATTGTTCTTCCAGTCCTGGAGTGCCCTGCCTTATCACCTTTCAGAGTCCTCTTTTGCTTGTCTTTTGTGTTATTTCTGTGGTTTATAGTTTTACTGAGCACTATATGCCTTTTGGTCCATACCAGAAATAACCACACTTTTTAAAAGATAACTATGAGTTAGCTGGGGTGGCATAATAAACTTCCATCTATCAATTATTTGTCTTTAATCAAACTTTCACATAAAGAATGATGATTGGAGCAACAAAAAATATAAGGACTTGCCATAAATTGTGCAGTACACGTACTTTACTTTTGAGTATTTGAAAGATAGACTGTTTTCCACAAATATACCAGATACAGCTCCATTTGTCTATTATTACATTGGCTCACATCAATTACCTTCTTCCTACATTTTTGAATTGTGTAATTTTAAATATAAGTTGCCCTTGGTTTAGTACTACAATCAAAATTGTACTTAAATTATAAATTTAGGGCTTCCCTGGTGGCGCAGTGGTTGAGAGTCCGCCTGCCGATGCAGGGGACACGAGTTCGTGCCCCGGTCCGGGAGGATCCCACATGCCGCGGAGTGGCTGGGCCCGTGAGCCATGACCGCTGAGCCTGCGAGTCCGGAGCCTGTGCTCCGCAATGGGAGAGGCCACAACAGTGAGAGGCCCGCGTGCCGCAAAAAAAAAAAAAAAAAAAAATCCTAAGTTTTATATTAGGATAATGGCATTTAATTAATTTTTTATATTTCCTACTATTTAAACTGTGGCTGTACTGATAACTTGAAATAACTGTCCTTCTTAAAGCAAAGTCTAAATTTCAAATACTGGAATTATTTACCGTGATAATGGAGCACAGTACAATACAACTTGGATGAGCAAAGAAAAATTTCTCCTGTCCTGTGATGATAGTATATTATGAACCTGCTGTTTTTAGATGAAACAATAAAAGTATTTCACAAACTGACTTAAAGCAAATGAAACAGGCTTGTAAAGTTATTTTCATTAAAAATACTTATGATTTCAAGTCCACAACTGGAAGAAAAATGAAGTTCTATTAAAGGTGGGGACATTACAGGTATGAAAATGGCCCTCTTTATTTCAGTAATCTGTTACACTTTTTAAATGTTTATTTAGTATATAAGTGCTGTTAAATTACATCATTTGTGCTCTGCCATTCTCTTCCTACATGGAAGAGAACACAATTAGTCACAGGTTCATCAAGAATAGAAGGCAATGTTTGAAAAAAACAGATATCATGGAATTTACTAACCTAAAATGTTTTCTCCATACTTCTCTTTGAAATTTACGAGGAAGTGCCAAAAATACATGCCTGCAAAAGTATTCTCATTGAGAACAATTAATTGTATAGTACTGTTGTTTAGTTAATAAAATCCAAGATCCATTTTATTTATTTATCTTTCCAAATTTCATTAATGCAAAATAATTTTTAAACTTTAAATGACTTTTTCTTGGTAAAATGTTTTCTAAGAAACTGTGTTGTTAATAAGACTGTGGTTATCATTTTACATTTAACTATGTATTTTTCTAGCTAGATTATTTTTCTTCAGGGCAGAATTTTACTAATTTATGCACTGCCCCTTGACACAGTAAAAATCACAAACTCACAGCATTTATTATTTCCTTACAAATATTTTACATACATCAGTGAACACATAGATTAGTCCAAATAATCACAAGTGATTTCAGCTTGGCTAGAACATTTCTGTGATTCAGTATGATTTGATAATATTTTCAGTTACTAGTAATCAGCAACAAAAAATTGTTTTACACTGGATTGTAAAATTAACATGAGAAAATAGAAAATAAACAAAATTAAAATGTGGCAATAATTTTAATATCTTTAAATCTCCTTTTAAATTCTCATGCAGTTTCAATGCAAAAGTAGAACATCATAAGGTCTTGGAAAGGTTTAGAGTAATGTTATTAAAGTGCATAGGATCATTTTAAATGTCTCTCTTACCATTTTTTAATGGTAAGTTTGAGTTATTTCGAGAGACCAAAGATTAAATGTATAACTAAAAAGAAACAAACACTGCACTATACTCAGATATTGACTGTGAGGGAGCACAGGATGTCTGAGGAAACAATAACTACTGTAAAATAGGAAATCAGAGCTCCCTTGAAGAATTCCTCTTTCCTATATAAAAATGTCTCAAAATGCAAAAACACTTGGCATTGACAAAACAGAATAATCGTGCTCACGTTAACAAGAAAAATTGCCTTTACATGGCAAACCAATATATGTGTTTCCTTTTTCATGTATTAAGGAGGAGATGTAACAAACTAGTTATGTCAAAATGTATAATTTTTTCTTAAATATGGTATGCCCATATTATTTATAGATTATTCTATTTGCCCCAGAAATTGCCTGAATTTGGTAATTACTGTCTAAAGTGTGGTTTTTGTTTTGTTTTTTTTTTTGTTTGTTTATTACTAGCAATATGCACAGGCATATGAGACAGAATCCCTGTGTTTGGATCCTAGCTCTGTTGCCATCTATGTGACCTTAGGCAAGGTATTTATTTAACTCCTGTACCTCAGGTTTCTCATATACAGAGTGATAATAAGTATTTAATTCATAAGACAGCTATAAGAATTAAAGTAATAAGTTCATATAAAATACTTAGAAGATTGACTGACACCATAAGAGCTCAATAACTATTTTTACTGTTATTATTTACTATAATATTTTTAGAACAATATGTAATACATGTAGCTCTCGGTTACTGTGTTGAGAAGGATACCTAAAAGTGTTGTTATGTCAAGCATTTACACCTTTTTAGGGAATAATCTTAAAGGTTGGTACTTACTAAGAAAGAAACTAAAAATTTCAAAATGGAGTACTCTACAAATTGATTTATTAGAAAATTTCCTCAATGCTCCCACATCATATATAGTTTGAATTGTATCAAACTGGACTTGTTTGTGAGCTCTAATATATCTGGTTAAGTCTACATGTACTAAGAAAGAACTGGAGTGGAGTCTACTGAACTATATGAAGACATATATCCAATGACACAAATGTTCTTATATTTCTAACTTTTACTTAACAGGAGTCAGTACACTGTTTATTTGCTATGCATGTGCCTCAGCAGATTTTCCTAATTACATATTTTCTAAAGTGTATATTTTACCTCCCTAACGAGTATTTAATACTCAAGAACCAGCAAGGGAGATAGAGTGGAAACCCATGCTGACAATAAGAAGCTAGGAAAAGTGCATTTCTTCACTTCGGGGACTGAAATTCCCCTCCCACACTCAGAGACAGCACGTGGCCCTGGAGCACCAACAGAGGACCTCCCACTACAATAAGCAAATCCAGCTCTTGAAGCTGGATTGTCTTCTGCTGATCTTAAGAATCCCCTCCCCGACCAAGAGCAGTAGTGGTGGTGGGATAGGCAGGCAAGAAAGATCCAGCCACAATGAGTGCTCAGTCCAGGAATTCTCTTTGTCTCCATAAACCTGAGACTCTTTCTCAATTAGAGGTACCAGGCAAGCAAGCAGTACCAGCAAGCTTAACCTAGTCACAAGTACACAGCCTAGGAAGTACTTTTTATCCCCCAAAGCAGGAGAGATCATGCTACAACTAGCACCAGATCTGGGAAGAGCTCTTAAGTCCTCTGGGCTGGTGACATCTTTTCCCCAGCAAGAGGCACCAGGCAGCCCAGCCTGAAGCAAAATCCATCTCTGCAAATAGTACCAGCAAGAAACAATGGGAACTCCACCAGCAAGAGATAAACCAAGCAGATGAAAATAACACCACAAAGGCTCTGAAAATTAGGCTTCATTGGAATCACAGCTCACGAATGTAGACCTAGACCTGCATGCTAAACGTATACAGTGGACTGCTTGCTGAATAAATTGTTTAAATGAGGGCAACAGACTCCTAACATAATACCCAAGATGTCTAGTAAGAAGTATCCACAAAAACAACATCATGAAAATCATAAATGGATTGAGTAAAAATAATCAGCTGAAATCAGTGCCAAGGTAAGTAAGACTTTGGAGTTATCTGGCAAGGATTTTAAAGCAGCCATCATAAAAACGCTTCAATAAGTAATTTCAAATGATCTTCAAACAAATGAAAAATAGAAAATCTAAGCAGAGAAAGAGGAGTTATAAAAAGAATGAAATAAAAACCATGGAACTGAAAAAAATACAATAAGTAAGAAACTTGTTCAGTGGGCTCAAAAATAAAATGGAGAAAATAGGATAGAATCAGTGAGCTCAAGGACAGAGCAATAGGATTTAATTAAAAACAAAACAAAATAAAATTATCTCAGGGGCTGCTAATATTATAAAAACATTTAGGAGGAAATCTCTAGGATCTAAGGATATCCAAACAATTCTTAGAATTAACTCCAAAAGCATGATCTATATAAGAAAATTTGATATATTGCACCCAAAATTAACAACTTTTCTCTCGAACAAGACCATTAAAGATGATAAAAATACTAGCAACAGACTGGGATAAAATGTATGCAAATCACATATCAAACAAAGAACAAGTATCTATATTTTAAAATTCTCAAAGATCAACCATAAAAAGACAAGCAGTCCAATTACAAACTGGGCAAATGACATGAACAGGTATTTCACCAATGAGGGTATGCAGATGGCACATAAGTATATAAAAAGATAGTCAACATCGCTAGCCATTAGGGGAATGTAAATTAAAACTACCATCAAATATGGCTATACAGCTATCATAGCTAAAATTTTAAAAAATAGTGATAACAAGGGTGTGAAGAAAGTGGAATACTCATACACTACTGGTGGGGAATGTAAAAAGGCAGAGACACTCTGGAAAACAGTTTGGCAGTTTCTTATAAACTTATAAATGAGGTCCACCCTAATCCAACGTGACCTCATTTTAACTTGGATTAAGTCTGCAAAGACTTTATTTCAAAATAAATTTACATTCACAGTTACTTTTGGGGGAACACAACTCAAGCCGCAACTCTATCTATCTGTCATTTATACAACCATCCATCCAACTACCTATCTTACTATCTATCTGTCTTCACCTAATCTACCTAATATTAGAGTTAGAAATAAAAAAAAAATGAGTGTCTCAGGGACACATATTAGCATGTTTATTGAAATTGAAAAATGAGGACAAATATTTTCTTACCATAAATCTGATATGAATGGTTCATTTTGCAATGAGAATTGGCTTTTCAGTTAAGATGAGTATGATCATTACTGTTTCAATTAGTTTAAATACCTTGATAAAAATATCTTTAAAGCGTGTTAGAAGATAATATTCTATTATGTCCTTGATTGTTGTTACTTCTCCATTTATTCTGAATAAACTACCATTTACATTCCTTTTATCTATATTTTAAATCTACTTGTTTTGGACCCTATAGTTCTCATTTTACTTCTAAGTTTATTCACTTATCCTGATCCTCAGGATCTTTAAAGAAAATATTGCTATCGTAATATTTTTATGTTTGCCACAGAAAGCTTTTTATTTTTTTTATTTTATTTTTTTTTTGTAGTACGCCGGCCTCTCACTGTTGTGGCCTCTCCCATTGCGGAGCACAGGCTCCGGACGCGCAGGCTCAGCGGCCATGGCTCACGGGCCCAGCCGCTCTGCGGTATGTGGGATCTTCCTGGAACCGGGACACGAACCTGTGTTCTCTGCATCGGCAGGCGGACTCTCAACCACTGCGCCACCAGGGAAGCCCAGCATTTTTAAAAAATTTGTGCTTTTTCTCTGGATCTTCAGGGCCACTTTTCTTTTTCCAGTGGTTGCAAAATTATTTATGAGATCCATGCTTGTCTTTTTATATCTATGTTCCTTCAAATAATAGATCAATTAAGCTCCCCCCTCTACACACACACACGCAAAGTTTTCGTCAGTGCTTGAGGAGTGCCTTAATCTCTTCTCTGCCCTCCAATCCTTTTTTGTGTAATTATGTTTGAAGTCATGCTCTTTATATTCATGTCTTAGCATGGTATAAATGTTGGTGACCTTCACCAACTAAATTTCTGTGTCTGAAATCATTCAGCATGTTGGGCAGGGACACACTGGAGCAGGCTCTTCTCAAGTTGTGGGTGTTCTGGAATCAGGTGCAGTTGACAATTCGTTGTTCACTTCTGTTTAATATATAATGCATTCCCTCAGACACAGGTCTATGCTCTTCCAAATTTCAACTTTCACAAAATTCCTTTTCTGACACAAACTATGAACTTTTACATTAAATGCACTAAGACTTATTCTCTCCTGTGTCCAGCATGTTTTCATATAGATTGCATCTATAGTGGAGGTTACTAACATTTATACAGAGGTATAAAAAGAGATCTCTTGGGTAGGGATGACTCTTGCTGACTTTTATGCTACAGATGATTTGCTATCTGATTTTCTGATCAGTGTTATGCCACCCTTCCCCACTTAGGGGAGCTAGTGGCAAGAATTGAAGCATTTCTGAGCAAGGCTGCCCTTATTTTGATTTAGAGGACAGAGTATAGGTAAATTACCCATACAGAAACACTAATGATATAATCAGTGGGTATTATTTCAGATAATTCCCTGAAAAGAAATTTTAAAAAATAAGAACATTATCAACAGTTGTCTCCAGAATGATAATTATGAAAGGTGTATCCAGATTCTACTGGTTTGCTACAACTGAAAAGGCACTTATGATACTTTATTTAATCTCACTTCAGGAAAGAACTAAAGCTGTGAGCAAAAAAGCACTTATATTTAAAAAATATAAAATAGAAGTAGAAAATCCAGACAAAAAGAAATATAAATATACAAAGAAAGTGAAGACCAAGTACATGAGAATACAACTAAGAAGGTTAGAAGGGTCAGCATATTTTACAGGACAAATTAAAACAAAGAGTTAAATAATATTCATGAGAAAAGTAAACCTATCTACATTTTAGAGGAAATAATTTTTCTAATATCGATTTCTAAATGTAATATTTCAGGTGTGACATTTTTAAAAAGGATACTGGGTGATATAATATACACTTGTCACAAACTCATCTTTAAACAGGCTCAATAAGAAATTTCATATGGTTATTTCTTGTCATATCCTGACACAGAAATCAAGGGAGCAGCGTTAAAGTGAAATTTTGGAAGAGATATTCTGGCAAGTGTAATATTATTGTCTGAGAACCTGTAATAGATGTAGTAGGTAACCCACCTATGGCACAAAATGTTTACATAAAAATTGGTACAAAACAGTGATTTCTTGGCTCATTACCACTGGCTAGATCAACAAAGCAATTTTCTACGTTGGCCCTATTCTGACCACCTGAAATATTGGGGAAGACATTTATACAGTATACATTTAGTGATTACATGTTCAGATTGCCTAGGATGGTCCTGAATTAAGCCTGAATCTCAGCATAATTATTAATAGCCCTCTTTTTATCCTTAAAAGTGCCTAAATTTGGATGATAAATTGTATTGTCAGCCCGCCCGCCTTTTCAAAGGTTTGTGATGCAGCCCTCTGTGTCTTAACCATCACAATTATCATCTAAAGTAACTTTTCAGCCTGAGCACTGCTGTGCCACACACAGTTTTCTCCTTCCTGCTGTCTCTTGCTATAGCATCTGATTTTTGCCACTACTCCCAATATATCGACTTAAAAGGTAGTTAACAGCATGTACTGTAAGGCAGACAACTGCCAGGGTTCACATTCTTCCTTGATGACTTGTTAGTTGCATAACCTTAAATAAGTTACTTAACCCCTCTGTGACTTGGTTTACTCACTGTAAAACAGGGAGAACAATAGTATCTATTGTAATTGTAAGGAGTGAAAAAGTTCACATGTGGAGAACACTGGGAAGATGAGACTTAGTAAGCGTGCCACTAGGGTGGGTCTTGCAGCCTTGGCTGTACCCAGCCTCCCTCTCTGTGTCAAACAATCTGAATCAGTTTCCAGGTTGGGAATTTCTTGAAACATTTCCTAGCTTATAGCCTTTATTTCCACTGTCCTCTCATGTCACATCCTGAGCCTGCAGCCCAAACTTGCTCTTCCCCACAACTCTAGGAGACTCTCTCAAGAAAATTAAAACCACTCAAGAGTGAAGAAAATCCTAAACTACTGTCAAAGAGGAAAAGAGATTTACTTTTCTTCCCACTAGTGCTGAGGTTCATAGGAAGTTGCAGTTTTAAAGAGGAATTATCATGCTAAGGAACAGAAAAATGAAGTAGAAATATCAGGTGATAACCTGAGTCAATATAGCAAAAGCATTAAAGAGGGAGGTTATTGGAAACCAAAGGCTAAGGATCTGCCATATAGTTTACACTTGACCTACGAAATATGGGGTCTTCAGCCACCGAGACGTATCCCAATCTTCATAAGCAGATGAGGCTGAAGCTGTTATTTAACTTTGCATTGGTTGATGCTTGCATTGTACGTCAGACAGTTAATGAAGCCTGAGGACTAAAGGTACTAGTTCCGTCATATGTAAAAATGAGGAAAGGGCCAGCTAAAAATCATACTTCTTTGATCTCTAAGCTGTCTAGTTTAGTGCATTTCCTAAATGTTTGGGTTTTTTTTTAATTAATCATAATGCCATTAATTTAAAAAAACACGTTCAAAAATGAAAATCACATCTGGGAAATATTTATAACATAAATAATAAACAAGGGGTAATAATTTGACAAGTGAGAAAGCGTATTTTGTAGACAGATTACACACATATTTGCTTAGAAAAAAATTGTATGGCAGAAAGTTAAAAGACAACAGAGAGATGAGTAAAAACAAGAAAACCTTGTAAGCCAATATAAGAACAAGGAACATATAAATTTTGTTCAAATTCATTGCTGAAATTATATTGTGTATGTGCCCTGCTTGGGAATGGCTGAAACATAGAGAGGGGTGCCAATCAGCCAAGGGACAAATATTGGCAGAGGCAGATGTAACAAGATGTTAAAATGAAGATGTAAGTCAGCTGGATAGAAAAAAACAAAAAATCGTGTGTGAATGTTACGTGAGAATACTGAAATATGTTGTCCCTCTTGACCAGCTGTGAGGATTCCAAACCCCTTTTCTGCCACAAAGTTTGCACATCCAAGAAAGCAGGTGACACTTGGAGTGAACTTGCTATTGAAAAGAGGTGAATAGCCTACAGCAACAACAGGATCTTGACACTGAAGTTTAAACCTCTCATGCAATCCTCTAAGCACTTAGCCCAATAAACTGTTACATTTGTCAATTAGACAGAAATAGCTCATTCAATCTGGCATTGTATAAAAAAGTAAAGAGAATAAAAAGAGGAAACAAACAATATAATAAAGGATTTATATATTTGTTACTGCTTAGTTATGGTAATCCAAGCTGGCATAAAACACAAGTTATGATATTAAAACCCCTGATGTTCTCAGATGCAGACAATTTCAGAGTAATTTTATCCATCTTTTTATAAAAAATGAGTGATACCCCTTATTTTAAGTTAGTAAAACTGAATGATCAACTCTATTTAGATGTCATGTTTAATTTTTTCTCTAAGGTATGATATGAAAAATTTTCTAAAACTTGTCTACTATTAGCAATGAATGTAATTACAGTACTGTTCATAAATTTGTCATGTATGCAGTGTTTAATATTTGCAAAGCAGTATAGTAAGTACATTAAGCAGTGTGCTAAATACAGTATGCAGTATATCTAGGTAAATACTAACAAAACCAAGTAAGATAGGTAATATTATCACCATTTCGTGGAGTACAAAACAGGCTTAAAGAGGTATTAAAATTATTTAAAGATGCAGAGATTGTCAGTAAGTAGCAGAGACTATTTCAACCTAACAACAGAGTAAAAAAAAAAAAATCCATCATATTAATATCACAGACACTGAAAGTAAACCAACCAGAATCTTGCCTAAACCTTTTCTGACACAGTTGGGCATATGTTGTATTAAAAAACAAATACATTATAGAATTTTGTTCACTTCCCTAGAGGTAACTGAGTAGTAGAAAAAGTGAATCATTTCTCAATATTTTGAATATTAAATTATAAAAAAATAATGCATATACACAGTAGAGTCAAATATTTCAGCTTTTAACTTCTGTAAGTTTATCTACAGGATCATTGCTGAGACATAGAGTGAGACAGAGTAATTTATATATGGATATACACGAGAAAGGAAGAGCATAGGAAGAGTAATAAATGAAGGTAAAATAAAAACTTTTATTTTTCCTGTTCTTAAATATTCTAACAGATAGCAGTTTGTTTAAAATAATAGTAATAATGTATTGATGATTACATCTCTATAGTTACAAATAAATAAAATAAACGATAGCGATGATACAAGGGATGAGAGGGAGGAATAACCATAATTTGTTATTATATGGTACTTGCACTAGCTTGTGGAATGGCATAGTATTACCTGAAAGTCAACCTGAGTTGGTCATAAAGTATATTGCAAACTCTAGGGCAACCTCTTCTAAAAAAGTGGAAAAATTAAGATAAATCATATGCTAAAAATGGAGAGAAAATGGAATCATACAAAATGCTCAGTCACAAAGATTGTATATTAAATGGAAAATAGAATATGAAATAAAATGGAAATGTCAGAAACAAAAAGTTTCATTAGTAAAGGCAAGTATTGAGTTTTAATAATAGACTAACAGGAGAAGAAAAGATGTGTGAGCTCAAAAACAATTCAGTGAAAAATATTTGTTCTGAATCATAGTGAAAAAAATGATAACATATAACATAATACTCTAACAGATACATGGGAACCAGTGAAAAGGCATAACATGAGCATTATTGGAGTACTAGAAGTTGAGAAGAGTGTGAATTTGGCAGCAAAACACTTGAAGTCATCCAGGACAAGATTTTCTAAAGATAATGAAGGGTATAGGGAATTCCCTAGAGGTTCAGTTGTTAGGACTCCACCCTTTCTCTGCCGAGGGCCTGGTTTGATCCCTGGTGGGGGAACTGAGATCCCACAAGCCATGCAGTGTGGCCAGAAAAAATAAAAATAAAGATAATGAAGGGCATAAATCCAGAGATGCAAGTTCTGTGAACCCCAAGCAGGATAAACACAGATAAACACAAATTTTGCCACGTACATAGCAAAATTCCTAAGAACCAAAGAAAAACACTAAATTTAAAAAATAATTTTGTTAAGCTCCTTCCTCTTCTCATGCTCAGATTTTTAATGAAATAGCATTGAACATAAAAATCAGTTTGGAAAGTCACAATAACTTTACAATTTTGGGTCTTCCAATCCACTTATATAATAGATCCTGCTATTCATGCAGATCTTTAATTTCTCTTCAATGCATTTATTTATTTATTTATTTTTTGCGGTATGCGGGCCTCTCACTGTTGTGGCCTCTCCCGTTGCGGAGCACAGGCTCCGGACGCGCAGGCTCAGCGGCCATGGCTCACGGGCCCAGCCGCTCCGCAGCATGTGGGATCTTCCCAGACTGTATCCCCTGCATCGGCAGGCACTCTCAACCACTGTGCCACCAGGGAAGCCCAATGCAGTTTTTGTAAATTGAGTAAGATATACTACAAATAATATGATGCATACATAATTCACATATTTAATATAAAGACAGTTTGGTGGTAAAAGGCTGGAAAAGGCTATACTCTGCAAACATGAGCCAAAGAAAACTCTGATGAATATATCATAGAGTAACCAGACTTTAATTTATGAAGTCCTACTAGAGATGAGGATATATATTCTAAAATGATAAAAATGTCAATTAGACAGGAAAATATTTCAGGTCTCAATTCATGTGCAACTAATAATATAGTTTTAAACTACAAAAGCAGATAGTATGACATTAGTGAAAATGGCAGAGTAGATAAATCCAAAGATCTGACCCTCCATAAAATCACCGAAGAATGAAGCAAAATCTGTCAGAATGAAATTTGTAATAACTCAAGAAAATGGTCAAAAGTTTACATCAATCCAATAAAAGCAGAGCCAAGAAAAACAAAACAAAACAAAAAAGTAATAGGCTTGTTCCTGGTCCCATTAATGTTAGGAATAAGCCAATTCTTTCCTGAAGGCAGGCTGTATCACCAGCATCAAGGTAACAAGCAATAGGCTCAGTCACAGATGAAGAGCAAACTCCAGTCTCAGAGCTCTAAGTTCCTGGGAGAGAAAGTTTGATTGACTCAGCTCAAGTTGGGGAGGCAAGGAGGGCTCCAACCCTGGTCCAATCAGTTGAGTACTTGAGAAGTGGTCCACCTCATGGAAATCAGACACTTAGGGTAGGAGATATTCCTGTGGTGGATTTCCCTGTGGACATCCCAGAGGAATTTGTCTGGGTAGATTCCCCACCAAGAATCCTAAAGTATTCATGGGTAAAATAAATGCAAATTTTATTTTATTTCAATAGTACAAATTGATGTAAAATATGGAAAGTCAGTATATTCTAGTAAGAAAATGAATTGTATCATGCACTGTTAATTTTTTCACAGCTGATTTTAATGGGAACAATTAACATGAAGAGGGAATTTCTGTTATAGAGAAATTAGTTTTATTAAAATGATATTCAATCCCCATCCTTATATATTTTAAAAAGGACATCCGTGTGATAAGTCTGATACATTTCCCGTATTAGAAAATTAAGATAAAATGCTTATAAGGCATTTCTTTGACTTATTCTTCCAGATCTCCAACTTTTTTTTTTTTAGGTAGAAACCTAATAAGATATATTACAAAGTTTCATTAGAAGACATTTGCCAAACCTTCTAACTATAGCAGAATAAATACAGTTCATAATTGAGAACTCTAACAGTCCTATTTGAAAAAATGCAAAGGACTGGGAACTAGTATTTGCTTTGGATACAAGAAAACAGTGTAGAATAACATTGTTCCAGCAAGATTATCTCTATGTGACAGTATCAAATATGAAAGGAACTAGAAAGTATTCTTTCAACCTTTTCTGAAAGAAAATCTCATCAAAAGAAGAAAGACAGGTAAACATTGTTACTGTTTCCATGTATGTTTCTTAACCTTATATAACCTAATGTTATTGTTTACACTTAAACTGAAAGGCCCATCTATTCAAACCAAGTCTGAAGTTTAACTTCCTCTGCACTTTAAGCAGACAAAACTGCTGATTTCATTTGGCTCCCATAGATAATATGCAACCATCCAAGAGTCACCAGCAATTTTAGGACTTCATAAATATTTTTCATAAATTTATACAGCAAAAAACTCTGAAAAAGTACCTCCTGTAGAGCTTAATTATGGAAGCTTATGAAACAGTTAACATAAACATGTCTAAATAAAAATTTCTTTTATTTTAAAGATCTAATAAAACCTATCTTTACAGACACAGAAACATGTAAATGGCAACTGAAGTTTGGAATTTTTGCATAAATACAAGTCATATATTTCACGTTACTAATATTTCCCAAAATCAAGAAAGTAACTCAAAATCAGTCATCACAATTAGCAGCACTGGCTCAACAATCAGTATAAAAATTAACTATTGCTTGAATTTATGATTGCTTTTTGTTCTTTTTGAGTGTTTCCTTTTCAATTAAGTTTTAAAAAAATAGCCTTAGTGATTTTACTGAACACAATTTATGCAATGTGGATTAACAACCTATTAGCAGCACTTGAAATAGGAAACCACAGAAATTAAACTGTGACTAATATTGAAATATATCTTGTAAGAAAATATACTTGCATGGCTATTAAAGATGTTGATGAGATATTGAACAATTGTAAACATCTTAAAAGTGTATGAACAGCACATCTTTCAACAACTAACATATATTTTTAAATGACGCAAAAGGCCAATATGCAATACCACAAATGCACCCCTGAATATGTCTGCAATCTTCTGGGTTTATTAACATTTGAACCAATTACTCCCACTTTTAGTCCATTAGCTTTGGATTCCAGGCCTGAGGCCTGCAGGTGATATTCATTCATCTAACAACATAAAGGAAATCTTTTTCCCCTAGATCCTTCCTACTCCCTCCCACTCCTCTCAACTCCTTTCCCCAAAGGGAGTATTCTTTCCATTAAAGCTAAGTGATTCCTAACTTCCCTGACTGTGGCTATATTTCCATAAGTGACTGAGGGTAATAGCAAAATGATGTAAAGGAAGCCAGCCTATCACAGTAAACTCCTAGTTATCCAATCTATAGTAATCAGTTTCTACCACTTATCTATTCCAACAAAATAAAAGAAACAAATCAATCCACAACAATACAGTTGCCTTTCTCTGACTATCTTCTATTTTGTTAGCCTTTACAGATGGGAAAACATTGACCCAAGATTGTATACTGAAATGGAGTGGGGTGAAGCACTATTATTTATCATATTTTACATGGTAACCAGTGATCCTCATTCATTAATCTATCCCATAACTGTTTACAGGAATAACATGAGATTAGCACAGAAGAAATTTCAGCTCTAACTAATCTTCATATGTAGAGATTAGTGTTCTCGTGAGTGCAATGAAGTTTGCTACTTAAGTTTGGGCAGAAAAATGCTAAATACGATTTTTTTTCTGGTCATGCTTCAAAAATTATATGTTTTATGCTTGTTAGGTGAGAAAAATATTTTCTTGACATTTTGGAGACAGAGTATGTTATCTCATTTTAAACAGTCTCTTTATAAAATAAAAGATATTTTACCAACAATGAACTAAATATTTTCTTTTGATAGTTTATTTTGGATTATTAATTAATTTTAATAATAGCAGTCTTCTTATAGTGCCAACTACATAAAGTCATTTAAAATTTTATTGTTACAGAAAGTCAGTTGATTGAATGTTTTGATTACTCAATATATGCCTAGTCACAGTGCTTGTCATTGGAAATACAAAGATAAATATAATGTAACACTTGAGTATGAGGAGCTTAGCATTGAAAGAACAGCATCATCTGTGTCTCACACAAAGCCAGTGCACAGTCTAGCTAATGCTGCTTTCTTATGAGCTCACATAGATTCTGTGTGTTTTCTTCAGAGCATTTATGTCAGCTGACAACTATAAATTTGTTAACATGATTATCTAATTACTACCAGTTTTGAACCATACATTCCATGAGTACAAGACTTCACTTTTGTTCTCTATTGTTCCCAGAAGTGTACAAAATAATGGATATTTTAAAATACCCATGAAATATTTATTGAATGAATTAATGATGTAGGGTACATACAAAAACTGTAAGAATACATATGAGGGCACAAATGTCTAATTAACTTCACCTCTAGTTAGTAGGTGACATAAGTGTTATAATGAGCCAGAGAGCTAAAACATTCAGTATAGATCTATTTCTTTGTTGTTGTTATGATTATTAAAGTCTAAAAAGCAAAATAAAAATAAAATGAAATTTGTAATTAACCTAAATATCCAATGTAGAGTGATGATTAACATTAAAGACATTAGAAACTATATTTTCAAACTCATGTTTTATTTGTAAGAAGTTTATTCCATTATTTCAGAAATGATATAAAAGAAAACAATTTTCTTTAGTTTTTTAATATTGATTATTCCAGGGAAGGTTAAAAGAAATGAGATATATCATATGAATTCATCTTCCCGATAACTGAAAATCATTTCATTAAAACAAATAACAAAAGTGATGATGACTTATTTCTAAATATATATTAATTCTTAGTAATTCAATATTTTTATAAATGTTCTGGGGAGGTACTGTGAATAAGAATTATCACTGTTATGAAAACTTCAGAGCTTTTTGTCTTCTAACCTATATGGCTTTAGCTGGTCTTGTCTTCCCAATATTCTTTTCAAGATAAATATCTTAGATAATTGAAACAAGAAACATAGAAAAATAGATTATAACTAAATAGATAAAGATAGTGAGTTTTAGGTGTATTCATAGCTATAATCATGTCATTAAGTAAGAGGATTTTTTTTGGTCTGATACAACTCGATTGTTTTGTAGTCATGCTCATGATTATTTTGATACATAATTTTTCAAAAGCAATTATGCTATGCTTGATGCATATGTAAACTGAGACATTAAATTGGGAATAAATTTAAAATATGTATGATATTAATATATGAAATAAAAGAATTTTCAAGATCAATAAATAAATGACACCTAAATGAAATATGGGCAAACTAGATGCATAGGCAATTCACAAAAGAAAATAAGCAATAAAAATAAAGTAATAAAAATGTTTGATTTTAATATTAGAAAAGCAAAGAAATAATTTTGTCTCCAGATTGTCAAAGATTAAAATGAAGTGTATTATTTATTGTCATTTACGGCTCATTCTAATATAGAAGTATCTGACCACACTGTAGAATTTTATATAAAAAATAAAAACCATAGATTATTCAGTTTTGCAATTCTATTTCTTGGATGAAATCAACATATACTGTCAATATATAGTGCACTCATCTCTGAGAAATTTGTGAGGAGAAATAATTAGAACAAACATCAGTGTTATTCATTATATGGCATATTTATTGTCACATTAGAATAAAACAATCTAATGTTACTAATTATATAAAGTTTTTAAGATCCATATAATTTAATGTTACCAAGTACTAAAAATAATAATATTAGATAATGTTAAATGGAAACATGCCAATGCAATGTTATATAGGAGTATATTCAGTGCTATGCAGGTATTCTGAATAAGATGTTCCTACATAGGCGTATGAAAATTATTCATTTGGAAACTCCAACTGAGGTTATGACAGCTGGTTGAGTGATAAATCATTTAAATTTTTCTTATAGTTTTTCTTTGCTTTCTAAATATTTTATAATGAACACATATCACTTTCATAATAAGGAAAATATAGTATTTTAAAATAAACAATTAATGCAGTTTGGGAAGCAGATCTCTAGACTTATTTCATTCATATATTATCATGGTTCATGTATAAGTTAGCTATTTGATGTCTTACAGAGTTAGGTGATACAGAACAAATTTAGTAAGTTTTAATAGGGGAAATGTCTCACGGAGAAGTAGAGTACCAAAAGGGAAATAAATGTCACCTACTTTCTATTTTGCCTACAGCTTGAACTATCATCATATCAGAGCCTATTATTCGTCTTGAATTAATATTTCCAAGTTGAACTCAAAATGAGCAGGGATTTAATTTTAAAAAACACAGAATGTACTATTCCTTTACTTTGAGTGCATTTAAAGCTCTCCAAACAATTACTTTTAGTTAAACAAATATTATGAACTTACCTAAATTTATCATGATTTTTATGAGGTGTAAAATATTCTAAATATTTTAGGGGGACAATTCTCAAGAAAAGTTTCAAAGGTCTGGAAGTAAGTTCACTATTAACTTTATGAACTAGAAATAAATAATTTTATATTTTTAGCAGGCCTAGAAGAGAACACGTTTGAAAGAGCTTGGGAATTAACCTGCATTTCACTTGGAGGTTAAATCATATCTTTTCTTGTGGCTGTGGAGTTGATAACAAGGTCACAGTCAACAAGGCAATAAGGTAAGATAACATTTTAAAAGAGGAAAATTGAAGAAAATCCCAGGAGATGACTGACATGTGAAAAGTAAAGTCATGAGAATTATGAGAACAATGCAATTATGGCATATATTTAGACACTATTACACGAGTAAAAAAGGAGGATTTTTATAGTTTCAAATTATATTCAATATTTTTTTGTACTTAGAAACACCACTGAAATATACATTTTTTAAAAAAGAATCAATATTATTCATTTTCTCTAAAAAGTTGGGCTGCTTTGTTTGCCGGGAAATCTTTCATGTATGAATAGGAGCTCAATAAACGATGACTGCCTCTGAAATCCCTTTCCCCAACAAACCTCTTCACCCCCACCCTTCTCCCCTATCCCTCTCACACTCACAGATACATTCCACACTTGTTTATACACAAATTCATTTTATATTGTGATTTTAAATAATGTACTCTTTCATGCTTAGATGTATGACATATTATCATTCTGATTATTATTATAATAATATCCTACACATTTTGCTTCTTTATTTTTTAATCACTCTCAACTAATGAAAGTTATATGTGGGCATGGATCTTTTTTGTTTTACTGAACATAGTAGGAACTCATTAAATAATTGTTGAAAATATCATAAAAGTGTAAATACATCACAAAAAACGAGAATCAACTTTCCATATTCCAGTTCATTAAGAGTTCACAGGTGTGGTTGTTATTTCATTTAACAAAATGGACATTGTGCAGATTAAGATATATTTAAGTATAACAAAATCTTTATAAATATTTATTCCAAGATTAATTTATGTATGTTTAACTGTAGCAAGAATGTGTTACTGTCTTGAATAGATTTCACAGCAGAATATCATGTCACAGCAGATTGCGAATAATAGTAAAATAAAACTATAAGCATCTCTACCATCAAACATGTCAGTCATTGGCAGAAAGTAAAAGAATACAAATTCTTTGTCTTCTGCTTTCCCATTCAGTAGCATATGTTACTAATGTTGTTAATGACCAGTAAGATAGGAACTTGAAACAAAAAGCTGAGAAATGAAAAGAATAAAAAGACAAAATGGGTAAATTTGTCAGCCTGCTGGGAAATCAGCAAGTAGAAATCTGAGCTGACAGATTCACCCTTCAGAAGATATAGCCCTCCTTGAGGACTACCAATCATGAAAATAAAAATGTATTTGCTGCTGATGAGAGAAATGGAAGTCATGAACTAAACCTTGAATAGAAACTAAACCTTGAATAGAAAAATCAGACATTTTGGAACTTTGCAAAAATTTTATGGGCAAGTGATATAAGAGGCAAAATAAAGATGTTGGGTGAAAGAAAAAATATTTTTAAATTTACCTTCATGAGAGAGATGGGGGAAGGTAGGGACAGAGAGAATAGATTAGGCAATAAAATTTTCCCAATTGAAAAGGATGGTATAAAACCCAAATTTTTACTTTCATTGAAATTCAATATTAATGAAATCCATACTCTACCATGAAAAGAAACTGAAAGGGGAAATTATCCATAATCTGGGATAAATAATGATGAATCAATATACTGTTCTTAGTATTCCCAACATTTTCTTTATTTAACCGAGAAAAGCAACTTGAGAAATTCTTTTTCGTATGGATAGTAAGAGACAGTTAATTAGGATGGTTGAGCACTGTTCATCATTTGTCAAGCCTGTACCAAGCAGATAAAAGGAAAATTATATTTCAAATTTTTAATCCACCAAGTCTTATCTATTAATTAGAGTATTATATTTTATTTATAATAGGTAACTTCAGAAACAACATTTTAAGGGATATTAAAATAGGAAGGATAATATAATGGAATATCTTTATTCCTCTCACTTTGTATGTGTATGTTTGACTATCTTATTCATGTGTCAGTTACTTCCTGTAGTTACTAAGATCAATTACAATTAAATATATGTGAATACAAGTAAAGAGTAAAAAGACAAAATGGGTAAATTTGTCTTTTTACCCAAAAATATACATTTGTCTTTTTGGGTAAATTTGTCTTTTTACCCAAAAATATACATTTTTCTTTCTTTATATATTCATTGGAAAAAGAAAATTAAACGTTCAAGAGTATGGACAATTTAGATTTATATTCATTGTTGTTAATAAAGAAAATATCAGATTTGCAACAAAAAGAAACAATTAAGGCTTATTTAATCAAGAAGTTCTTTAGAGAAAATGCACTTCAATTTACACATTCAGAGTCAGCGAAATAAAATCAGCATATTAAAATATTGTTTTTTGGCAAAGTAAATATTATGTATATTTCTCACGAACATTTTAAAGATTCTTGTTATAGTGAATCTTCTTTATAATCTTTAAAAACCATAAATGATATAATTTTGAATGGATTTGTATACTACATTGTGTTACTGTAATAAATATTTTTCTCCACTTCCTCCATGGCTGTGAGGATGAGAAAATATATGTATAAAATTTTTGTTTTCATTTTACTCCTTCTTATTATTTAAATGGATCCTAAAAAAATCCACCCATTTAAAATTAACTGTTTAGTATTTTCAAATATATCACATAGTTGTGCAACCATCACACAACTCCAATTTTAAAATATTTTAATTGGTAACCTCCCAAAAATTCTGTACCCATTAGCAATCACTTTCTATTATTCCCTCCTTCCACCCTAGATAATCACTATTTTACTTCCTTTACATAAAGATTTTCCTATTCTGGTATACAGTATATTTGGAATCATACAATGTGTGTTCTATTGGGCTGGATTCTTTTATTTAACATAATGTTATCAAGGTTCATTCATGTTGTAGCAACTATCAGTACTTTGTCACTTTTTATCACATAATAATATTCCATTGTGTGAATATACTACATTTTCTTTATTATTCATCAGTTGATGGACATTTTTGTAGAGTTACCACTGGTTGGCTATTATGAATAATGCTGTTATGAACATCCTTACACAAGTTTTTGTGTGGATATATATTTTCATTTCTATTGGATAAATACCTAGGAGTCAAACTGCTGTGTCACCTTGTAACTCTATGTTCAACTTTTTGAGGAACTGCCAAACTGTTTTCCAATGCAGGTATGCCATTTTACATTTCCAAATAAATGTAGTAGGATTCCAATCTCCTCACTTGTTATTGTCTTTCTTTTTGATGATAGCTATCTTAGTAGGTAAGAAGTTATATCTCATTGTTATTTTGATTTGCATTTCTCAAATGTCTAAAAATGTTGAGTATCTTTTCATGTGCTTGTCTGACATTTTTATGCCTTCTTTGGAAATATGTACATTCGAATCCTCTGATCACTTTCAATTTAGCTATTTCTCCTTTTATTATTGAGTTGCAAGAATTCTTTACGTATTCTAGATACGAATCTCTTATCAGATATGTAATTTGCAAATATTTCCTCCAATAATCTTATAAGTTGTTTCAATGTCTTCGTATTTATCCTTTGAAACACAACTTTTTAATTTTGATGGAACACAATTTATTGGGTTTTGGATGTCATATCTATAAAAACATTGCCTCAGCCAAGGTCATGAGATTTACATCTAAGTTTTCTTCTAAGTTTTATATTTTCATTTAGACCAATAGTCAATTCTGAGTTAATTTTTATGTATGGTGTGAGGAATAGATGCCACAGCATTATTTTGCATGTGGTTATCTACTTGTCCAGGCACCATTTATTAAATCAGGCATCATTTCTCCACTAAATTGTCTTAGAATCCTTGTTGAAAATCAAATGACACTGAATGTAAGGATTAGAATGAAATGGAATAGGTAATACATTCTATTGAATCATCCAGAAAGAATTCTGAAGTTCAAGTTTTCTGCTCTTTAGCATACAGAACATCAGTTCCCTTAAGAATTTGCAAAACCTGGTAAAAATATATTCCCACCAGGATATAAACTTGAAGATTTGGTATTTGTGTATTTTAGAATTTCTTGCTCAAATCAAGTTGGAAGTTAACGAACCTACTGGTATTCAGCATTAGATCTTTCTGAAAAATATTAATCACACTAATTTATTTCTCAGCTCTAGTCACTAAAGAGCTTCTTGGAATTCCCAAAGTGGATATTCCTATTTGTAGAGAAAATATGCTTCAAAAGCTATTTAAATCACTGTCCTATCAAGTCCTTCTGACAAATTTTGCTACACTGAGGATAACTGGAAATAACTTATCAATTCAAAGTTTAGAAATAGTAAGGGATACAGTGCTGTAACTTCTATTCCTATCTCTGTCTCCCTTTTAATATAGTTGACAGTTTTAACAGGATTAGTAACACAGGGCTTAGTTGGCAGTGGCAAAATAAAATTTGTTAGGCAAAATGATTGTCATTCATGATAGTCATAAAGTGGAAAAGTATGCTTGCTAATTTTCATGTGAGGCAGAGTGACACAAAAAAAGGCATTTCCTTAAAGATATAGTTTTCTTATTAATGAGTTGTCACTGTTATTTCACAATTAATGCTGACCTTCTTTTAGTAGAAGGTACCACTCAAAAGCTAAAATTTAGGAAACAACACCTTTGAATATATGAACAATTACTTCCAAATGTTAAGTGGGCTAATTTATGAGGTACCATCCTGCTTTTCCCTCTTTTACATTTCACATGAATTTCTCTTAGTTTGCATGGCTTGAATATTTATGAATATGTTTCCCCTATATTATAAAAATGAAGCAATAACATATGATTCATAACTGAATAAACCCAACTAACCCACTTAGGGATGATTGGAGCACAGTTAGCAGCAGTGTTCTGTATTGGTATGCATAACCAATTTCATCTGGGTAGAACTGTCTGATTACTTTAAAATATATGTTAGTGAAGCGCTGTAAAAATTACCGTGTACTGGTTTAAACAGACAATAAAATATTCATCACTTTATGTAAAACACCAAGCTATTTTTTCTTATTGTTTTCTATGTAGTATTTTGAGTAGCAAAGTCAGCTAAAGGTCAAAGTAAAGACCATATAATTTATATAACAGAGAAAAAAACTGGATCTAATTATCCTAGTGTGGCAATGCTAAACCCATAAAATAAAATTTTACTTTGGAGTTTATTTTGCTTCTGAAAGCTAGGGATTTGCAAATTAAGACAGAATCTATCTTCTAAAGGCTGTTTTCTTTTCTTAATTATAATTTAGTATCAATAATTATATTTTATTTTCCTTTTTAGCAAGTGAATCACTTTACCTACCATTTCAGCAGCCAGTCTTTCAAAGAGCTGCTTAAAGATCGCCCACATTTGTCAGCCCACCAGATTCACTATTATTAACCCTGTCTGACTTTACGCCAAGCTGCCACTTTTCTTCAGTTTGTATAAGTACAGTTTGAACTAGTGGCATCACTTCTCTCACTGCAGATACCTATGTAGCAAGTGGGAGGATCCAATCTGTCATATATTGTCAAGTAGTTTAAAGTGTGTATTTAGGAAGGACTTGTGAATTTATCGTGATCACCAGCAAAATGGTTCAAATTCAGATGAAGGCAGTTTATCACTCTCAGAAACACTTTCTCCATTTCTCTCTGCAACCCTCCACCTTGCCTCCTCCCTCTCCCTTCTCTCCCTTCTTTCTTTCTTTCCTTTTTTCATTCTTTCCTTCATTTCTCTTTCTTCCTCCTTTCTTCATCTTATTCCCTCTTTCTTTTTTATATACAGATTTGTTTTGATCCAAAATTAGATACGATACTAGTTTTCCACGTGTGGTAGAGACATAAGGTTTCATTATATATAAGCTTTTTTAAAGAGTCACTTTAAAGAAAAATGTTAACTAAATAATAGTCACAGACATTATGTGGAGCTAGCACAGAGGGTGAGGCTGAGACTCAGAGATGAGAATTACTTCCTCTTTCTTTCATTTCATTTCTCCTCCAAATATAAAGGAATGATGTAAGAGACTAAAGGAGAATATTTCATCATAATGTATTCACACTACCATATTAATTGTGTAGGGGTGGATTTTTGCTTACCAAATACAAAGTGTGTAAAGAATTTTTATGTTTCACATTCTTTCTAATATCATACCTTAAATTGAACAAACTTAAGCTTTAAAAAATCCTTAGATTAGGAGGAAAGTGGTTATTTTTTCTGAGCTTTCATTTGCATGTCAAATTTTCATGAAGACAATGAAAGAGGAGGAGATTGTGTCTCAGATGATTGAAATCTCACAAAGAGAGAATGTTGATTATTTCATTACTGACTCCAAAACAAACAGCAACAAAAGCCTACCACATTAATAAGTATTTCTTAAATGAATAAACAGAAGTGCATGAATAAGCTTCTCAAAACTTCTGTCTCTCAATCATCTGAAAACCAGATCAATGTTTGCCTTTACTACATAACCCAGCAGCTCTGAGGAACTTGAATGATATAATGTCATACATATTTTGATATGTCCAATGTTATTGAAATAATAAAATTGTATTTTAGAAGGATGCATTCTCATTTTTACATCACTTATTGGAAATTTCTGGAAAATCAAACCTGGAAATTAAATAACCATATGGATACATAAAAAATATACTATATAATACACATGACATGTTTTCAAAACATGGTGGCTATTGAGTACTTGGAATGTGATTTGTGCAACTGAAGAGCTGACTTTTAAATTTTGATTGCTTTTAATTAATTTTAATCTAAATAGCTACATGTGGCTAGCAACTATCCTATGATAAAGTGTCGTTCTAGAACATCGCATGTCACATAGCATGGGAGAATATAGAAATCAAAAACAATCTCTCTAGACAGTAGAGCCTTTTCCATGTGTTAACGGGAGTTCCTTTCAAGACTTCATTTAGTACTTTCCTTTGTGCTTTCTCAGTCAGCAAAATTTCCACCTTGAAAATATATATATTTGAGTTCATAGAAAAATTTTAGGTGCTCATCAGCATGTTTAGCAAGTGCCACTTTCATACTGTAATTGTGGAAATAGCAAGGATTGTTTTTTTAAAATCTCAAATCAATATCTCAGAAGAAATAAAGACATTCTGGAATTATAAATGGAAATATAAATAACCTACTAACTCCAATGACCTTAAGGACTTCACTGTTCAAATACAGAAACTATCATCACAAATGATAATGACATGAAAACATGGTTACATTATAGTGAAAGCACTACACTTATGTTGGTAAGAAATTATAAATACATCTAAAAAGGTTAAATATAAAAATGTTTGCATGTAAATAAGGTCAGGTTTAAAAAATTCACGTATATATATTCATCTCCTTTAGATGCCAGTTACTTATTGTGACTCTCCATTCATTCAATTTGTGCATTAATCTTTTTGATAAATATTTGGAGTTGACCTACTGCTTGCCAGTGCCTGTGCTAGATTCTGGGATATAAGAGAGTTACTCTTTCTACAGTAATGCACCTCAGAAATTAATGGAGATTCTTAAAAGTAGATGAATATTATAACTAAGTACTTAAGTGCTGTCATAGAAATATGCAAAGATTATTCTGAAGGAACAGAAGAAGGGCATCTGTCACAGACAGAAGAGTCAAAAGATTTACCAGTGAATAGCCACTTGAGGACAGAGAGTATTTTTATTCATTGTCATATCCCTAGTGCTGTGCAATTATTTACATAAGCCCTATTATTATTATCTTGCAATGAATTTACTTCTGTGTGGACTTTTGAAAGGAGAGCAAAAATTATCCAAATGGAATAAAAGTTGGGAGAGACATTCTAGGCGAGGGAAGGACTGTGCAAAGCATGGATTTCCAAGATTATTAGGGAATTTGATTTAAGACTAGACAAAAGGGAAGGAAAGTGAAAGAGACGAAGTTAGACAGTGTTGAAATCATGAGGGGCCTTCTGTAAAGAGTCCGGATTTCATTATGAATGCTGTCTGCAACCATTGAAGGACTTCAAATTGCTGACTAATTTTCTTAAGACTCAGATTTATTTCCCTCAGGCCTTGAGTACATAATGATTTGCATGGCTGCTATAATGATATTCTGGGGCACTGTATAAATTCAAGTTCATAGATGTCAGTGAGTAATATCCCTATTAATGATGGCACTATCAAAAGCATGTGTATCTGATTTACAGCGACATTCAAAAGACTTATTGTTGAATAATGAAACACTATTTAATGTGGAATAGAAGTGGAGAGAAAAGTTAATATAAGTCAGTGAAGGATTTAGAGATCAAAGAGGAAGCATATTGAAGTCCCTTCACACTAACTAGTGTCCAAGTCTTTGATGATAGGTATTAAAAGACTTAACTTCGTAATGAATGTGTATGAGGCTATCCTTTTCCTTCTAAAAAGCATATACAATATAATAAAATAAAACAAGAAAATCCAAATATCAAAAGACCAGTTCATTATATGCAAGATTGCATCTTTCTCACAAACTTGTCATACAGATTAAAATATACAAATTTATATATTACTTATATATATGGAGGGACAGAGAGTAAATGTGCTAAGTATCTTGTCTGTGCTACTTGTTTTCAACTTTGGGGAAAAGAAAGAAATACGATTCTTTTATTATTTTCACTATTTCAGTACATTTTTATAAGATAAATTAACATAATACAGTATAAATTTTCAAGCAGAAACTAAATATTAATCACATTTTATTCAGAAAAATCTGCTCTCAGAAAATGTATAAGCACATCTTATTTATGGTTGTACTGATCAACACCATTCAAGATATTGTTTACACCTATAGGTTTCAGATAAAATATGAGTTATGTATCAATCTCTAAATATAAGGCAACCATTTTTACTTTATGCATATAATGTTGATGTTCTTGGTAAAATAAATTATAATATTCAATATACTATATACTTTTAACATCAAAATGGCACTTTGATGCCACTTGCTGAAAGGATTTTGAATGTCCATTAATGCTAAATTGTAAAAGATACTTATGGAAACATGCAAGAACCATTAAAAATAATTGAATTTAAAGTGATACAGTGCTTAGAGTGTTCTCCAATAAATTAGTAAACAAAGATATATGGAAAAACAAAGAAAACACATACTTTCATGTTGTTTTAATATAGCATTTTTTGAAGGAGCAATGTCAAGTTATACAAAATTAATAAGTACTAACTCAGTTGTTTCAGAATTCTTGAAATGGAACTAACATAATAATAAATCTACTAGAAGTTACATATTGCATGAGAATGAATGGAGAGACTTAAAGAAATTTTCAAGAAACAGATGTTTCTGGCCCCTGTTACCTCTCACTTGGACAACCAATATCAAGTGTGTTTTTATTTTCCCTACCATCAGCCTTGTTTCCTTCAATATATCACCATACAATTATCAAAATGATCCATCTAAAACTCAAACTTGATCATGTCACTCCCTTTTTTAAAACATTACAATGTTTTTCTTTTCTTGCCTAAGAAGTAAATCCAAGATTCTTATTGTGACACAAGATGCTTTCCATAATCCAGTTCATGCTCAGGGTTCCAGCCTCAATTTCCTCCATAAGCAACCTGGATGTCTACATTTCAGCTACTTCAAATGATGTATAATTCTCTGCATTTGAAAGAACGTCTAGCCTTTGAGACTCTTCATTCAATTTACCTAGCTTGGATGCTACTGTGTTCATTCCACTCAACCTTTGAGACTTGCTTTAAACATCAACTCCTCAAAACATCTTCTGTGACAGTCTAAAGTAAAGCCAGGAGCATTTAATCTGTTTTATAATTATTTTAAAGTGTGTTCTTATGGATTGGGATATGAGATTTTTATGGCAGGCCCTGAACCTATTTTTTTCTTTCTCTTCCCATCTCCTTTCCTTGTGTGTTCCTCCTCTTACTTCTTCTCTTTCAACGCCTCCTTCTTCTTAAATCCCTTCAGATAGTACAGAGTCTTCTACATATTAGATGTTCAATAAATGTTTGTGGAACACTGGTAAATGGATTTGGTAAACTGACAAAGAATGAATAAGGCATATCATGGTGTGTACATCTTTAACAACTTGAAACTATTTTCCCTTTATCTCAAGTGATACAAAATATCAAAAACAACAACACATCTATAACATACAGATACTTTTTCATTCACCCCAGTCTTTACTGAGGTCCTTCCAATTCTCTTTATTCAACTTTGGTTCTTTGATCAGTTTGTTGATGACTAATGTATAATCTCATGTATCTCTTTAGAAGTTCTAAAATCCTGATATAGACTGTGTGCAATAAATATTCATTAATTAAATATGTACATTATTGTCATTTTTTTTAACCTTTAAGTGTAACTCTTGAACCAATCATTTCTTCTGCATTTCCAATGTATCTATTTTTGTACAGGCACCAGTCACCTCTCGATTACTACAATAGTGCCCCTTTTTTTAAAGGTGTGGTAGGTATTATGGCCTGAATGATCTTTGGGTGTTTTTTCCCCTTTAAAAAAATTTTTTTTAATTGGAGTATAGTTGATTTACAATGTTGTGTTAGTTTCTGGTGTACAGCAAATTGAATCAGTTATACATATACATATATCCACACTTCAGAATGATCTTTGTTAAACACAATTTCCACCAACGTTATTTCATTGCTGAAAACATTCAGTCAAATCCAATGCCATATATCTTAAAGTCAGTGTTTAGAACTTCCCATCAAACAGAATTAGAGTACAAAATATATGTCTGCTTCTATTCTAAGCTTTTGTATTATATATACAAAGATAAATATATGGTATCCTTGAGGGGCCTGTAACCTTGTTGGAGGTGTAGATCCATAAGCATATTAATTCAGTATAACATGCTAAATATAAAAATATACAATAGGTGGGATTTCCAGTTTCAACTCAGACATATAAGGGCTCCGAATTCCTCATACCTGATCTTACTATAAGAAAAAATCTGGAGAAACTGAAAATCAATGATTTTTCTTGGACCCATCAGAGAACCAAGTTGCAGGGTAAATGATCACCATGAAATCTGGAGACAAGTTCATCAAGATCACCTAGAGACAAGCTCATCTTAGAGAGATACTGCAACTGAGATTTGCTTAGAAAGAACAAAAGCTGCTGAAGCCATAAACTGGTAGGAACATTAAGAGGTAATTTAAACAAATTACTAAGGGTGAATTTGGCCTAGCATGAGAGGCAGGAACTCCTGGAGGGCCACAATCTTAAAACGCCACAATATGTTGGACATTTTCCTCCAGGAAAAAATATGCTAAGATAGTTCAATACTGGAATGTCATAAGAAACTGTATTTTTGACATGTCACTATAGGAAATACTCTAGGAGTGATATAATGTTCATTTATAAATGAGTAAACTGAGACCTTTCATTGGGTCTCTCATATCCCTCTTAGGTGCTAGAATAGTACTAGCCTTTGAATAGGTAAAGAATAATTGTTAAACTAATAAACTAAATGAAAAATTTGGTGCATTAATGACAAACAGTTTAGGCTGTTTAAAAGTAGAAATTCTCCATATTCTGGAGCATGACTGGAAACTGTCAAACATTTGTACAATACTCAATCCTTTTGGCCAATTAGTTTCCTTCTCAAAACATTCATATTCAAAGGAAAAAGTGGCATTAAAAAATAACCTACTTTTATAGCTCTAAGCTTCTGCAGACAACTGTATTACCTATAAATAGCAATAGATACATAATAAGGAAGACCATTTTTTCTGTTTTATTTTATAATCAACATACAGATTGTAAACTATAAATGTTCTAAAAGTCATCATAACCAAACTGACATTTAAGTTAATGAGTTTATTCGAACCCATTTTAATGGAATATATTATCAATACAAAATATTGAAATTCAATGTAATCGCATATGACTCATAAAAGAAGACATAAAGTAGCTTTATGTACTTCTGAGGCAATATACGTCATCAGAGACATTTTGGATCAGGTGTCTGGAGTCCATAGTTATCTTTATTGCTCCTGGGACACATGCATATGCATATGCAATCTTGGAAATTCCATGATTTTTGTTATGTTTCACTTAACTTTTTTTTACTTAAATATGATAATAAATTACATTTCTAGCAAAAAATTGATTACTATTAATTATTTGCAGTTTAGTATATTTAAAAGCATGCTGAAAACGATAGTTCAGTAATCTTACATGGATTCTAAGAAATAGCTTTAAAAAGCAGAATAATATAGAATTGATTTTTATACAAAATACAATACGTAAAACATAGATATGACAATGCATTAATTAAGGTTTATGACTACCCAATTTTAGACTAACATTAACATTTAAACTTACAGGGAAAAACAAGGATTTTCATTGGTATTTTAATCATTATTTTTCTAATTTAAAAATGACAGCCTATGTATAAATCGATCAACATACAGCATGTAATGCAGTCATACTTTGGTAGACAGTCCATTGGATCATCAGTTTTATCAACAAAAACAATTTGGTCACTGTGATGGTGGGTGTCTAGTAATTGCTTCTTCATATTGCAATAGCAGTTAAGGCCATTTCCTCACTGGAAACTGCTATACTTTATTCATTTGACATTAAAATTATTAGCTCTGCTAAGACTGTAAAATGGTTTAATCAATATAAATGCTGCTTATGTTACTCTGATAATGATTCATTGTCTCAAAATATTATCCTGGAGAAAATTTTAAAGGTATAAAAATGTTCTTTATTTGTTTTTCAGAAATGAAAATTATGCCTACAATAATTGTCTTTATGTGGGAATTTTATATCTGTACTTTTACTTAGTTTTCTAGTCTGTAATTCAACATATTTCAAAAGTGTTTACTCATTAAAATACATATCTTGCACGTGATCAAATACAGTAAAACAGGTTCTTTTATTATATAATTCTTAAATATTTATATTTGTATTTTGACTGTGTTTATTGCCTACTAATGTATTTATTATAACATATTTTTAAATTTGATTGTATATGCCTTATTCCTTTTACTGAGATAATATCAAGAAATAATGCAATTTGTTCAATTTAATTTTAGAAAAATATTTGTAAAATTTCTGATCTAATACCTTCTCCTCATTTCAAAAAATAAAGAAACTATGGACCAAAATGATTACATTTTCCCCCAAAATGACACAACTATCTTAGTACAGAAACTAGGTGTCCAGATAAGTGAGGATTTTTTTTTTATATTTATCCAAGTTGCCCCCTATCTAATAGCTACATTTTCTCCACCGGTTTTCTCATGAAGTTTGAAGGAAGGTAAAGAAGTACACCTGGAAACCAGAAATTTAGAAAGGAATAATTAACAAAATTAATCTATCACATTTATTTTGGGATATGGAAAGTTGAAAGTACCTTAAGGTTTTGACTGGGAAATCAATGATACAGCTGTTCATGATTTCAATTTATCATAAGGAATAAGTGATTTTGATTTAGTCAAAATGTCATGAAGCTATAATATCATGTGTTATTTAAATGATATTGTATATGTTACATATAATATATATTTTTAAAAGGATGAGTAAAATGAAGGAAGTTCTTTTTAGGAAGATTCTGTATTTTACTATCTCAATGGTGGTCAAAATAAATATTTCAAGGGAAAATTCCTGATTTTATAAACAAGAAATCATAATCCATGACACTTAGATTTTAATCAAATTGCTTCCATATGCACAGATAAGATTAGGTGCTCAAAATTAGAGCAAGTACAGCTATCAATTCCTTACAATGATTGCCTGAATAGGTTTGGATGACTGTTGTTGGTGGTACCAGTTTGTTACTTCCGTTAGCAATGATAATGAAAATTGTCTGCCATAATTTGTTCTGATAAGTCTTTATATTGTCATCTCCTCAAAATTGTTCACCTAAACACTAAGAAAGCACTCCCAACACTCTCTTTCCCTCTACTTTGTTTTTCTTCAGAGTGCCATTCCCTACTGCCTGCTTTCTGATGAGAAGACCTGTTATCCATGAGGACAGGGATGTTTGTCCTTTATTCAAGTTGCATTCCCACTACCCAGGACAACGTGTGGCCTGAGTAAGCGTGTAAGAACTTAATATGTATTTGTTACATGAAAAAATTTTAAAAAGAAGAAATAATAAATTAATAAGATTAATTTGGTAAACAGATAATATCCAATATCTCCATTGTTTCTGCAGGAGCTGGTTAGATATTAACTTTTTAAAAAATTACCAATATCACTTAAAATTGCTTTTGTTATTTAAAAGAGTCCAAACAAAATGCAAACTAAAACTGTTATATTCTATGTTTTTTTGGATTCACTGTTATTATACCTGAAGTTATAACCAACAAGTCTTTGTTGTATTTTCAAACTATTTGTTATGCCCAAGAAATGGAATAGTCTTAAATGCAACATAATTCTTAGGTTTTCAGGATCTATTATTTATCAATAGTTTTCACAAAAAAATATACAAATGAAATGTTATTTTTTAAGCCTAAAGGATAGATGATTAGTAATTTCAAATTTATAAAAGGAAAAGGGGGCTTCCCTGGTGGCGCAGTGGTTGAGAGTCCGCCTGCCGATGCAGAGGACGTGGGTTCGTGCCCCGGTCTGGGAGGATCCCACATGCCGTGGAGCGGCTGGGCCCGTGAGCCATGGCCGCTGGGCCTGCGCGTCGGGAGCCTGTGCTCCGCAACGGGAGAGGCCACTGCAGTGAGAGGCCCGCATAACACACAAAAAAAAAAAATAAAATAAAATAAAATAAAATAAAATAAAATAAAAGGAAAAGAAAATGGCTTAAATTTCAACTCTGTTTTCAAAGTTGGCAAACAGTTAATATCCAAAGTTTTGAAAGAGTAAGGTACTAAAACTTAAAACTTTGTTTTGGTTTGCTATGCTAAATTCATGGAATCACATGTTATTTAGTTTCCCAGGACATAAATTATTTTGGAGTTGTATCTTAGGGACTTCTGAATCTATATCAGGATGCCAAGGTCAGGCCAGTTACTTAATCTCATTATCTACTTGAAAACAGAACCTCCTTTTCTTTCTTTTGGGGAATACCAGAGTCCATTGAAAATGATATATAGATATATCACCAATTATGTAGCTAAACAAATGATTTTTTTCTGTTAATCAACCTTCCTTCTCCCTCCCTCCCTTCCTTTCTTCCTTCCTTCCTTCCTTCCTTCTTTCCTTCCTTCCTTCTTATTTTTGGAGAAGAAAGTTGGCAAGCAGCTTGTATATTCTCAGAGCAAAAGTACACAAGTAGGGCAGATGTTCTAATTTGGGGCTTTATATTGGTCATCACTTTGAACCCCTTCCCAATCCATAGTCTCATAAAGCCATACTGTCAGAGGATATAATGTGAGACCATATGATGATCTGACATTTTTCTGAATATCCACTAAATTTCCACACTGTAGTTTCATTGTATAGAAAGAGGAACAATTTTCTCCAATATGTTCCTTAAACAATTACCTTGAAATGTCAACTTCGTCTTCAGCTCAGATATGAAAAGGAATTGGGTGCCCTATAATTCTTCATGACACCTTATTTAAATTTTATGGTGCTTAAATCAATGAGAAAAGTATAAAAGAGGTTAAGGAGAATATAAGAGATGTTTAAGGTGTCAGTATAAAACTAATATAAAATGAGTAATAATAATTGTGTGTAACTAGCTTAAAACATATAGATTCAGGAGACTTCCCTGGTGGCGCAGTGGTTAAGAATCTGCTTGCCAAGGCAGGGGATATGGGTTTGAGCTCTAGTCTGGGAAGATCCCACATGCTGCAGAGCAACTAATTCTGTGTGCTACAACTACTGAGCCCATGTGTCACAAATACTGAAGTCCTGTGTGCCTAGGGCCCGTGCTCCACAAGAGAAGCCACCGCAATGAGAAGCCAATGCACCGCAACGAAGAGTAGCCCCCTCTCGCCGCAACTAGAGAAAGCCCGCGTGCAGCAACGAAGACCCAATGCAGCCAAACATAAATTAATTAATTAATTTTAAAAAAGTATGAATTCATATACCTCACTTTCCCTCAATACCACATTAAAGAATGTGCAACCAAAATCACTTAACACTGAGATACTAGGTCTATGCTTCACAAGCTGTGACTCCTCAAATCATGCAACAGCAGATTCGGATAAAACCAGTGAGTATGTGAGTGTAATCCAGTCAACTACTCATAAATCTCTCACTGATTTACTATTTTGAAAATAATTCATTTTGATATTCACTCATCCTTTTTATTGCCCGTCTTTTCATAATTCTATTTGCTTACTTGTGTTAATAAAGGAAATAAAGGAAAAATATTCAACATAAGTCAAAGTTCTTCCATAGAGCAGGCTCAAATACAGCATAGAAATTTATAATTAGTAGCTAAATAAAGTTTCTACTTCAACTTTATGCTTACCAAAACTAATAATAATGTCAATAATAATGCCAAAACTATTCAGTAAATACAATGGAAACTGTTAAAAAATAATAATGCTAATAATGGGATCTCCAAAATATCTATATAATTTATATAACTAATATATAATATACATACAACTACATACAATCTCCATGTACAATTCTATATATAATATAGAAAATTGTCTTTACTTATATTTGTAGCAGCTCCATGAGGTTATCCGAATAGATGTCAGCCCCAATTCATAGATAAGATGGTGGTGGTCAGAGGAGTTAAGTGCATTACTCAGGCTGCTTATCTCAGCTAATTTTTGTATCTATAGTCAATACCAGTTCCTCTGATTCCTTGTCCAGTATTTTCTTCCTTTTAAGAACCCGTAACTATAATGACAAAGACATCTTTATAGTTTATAATGACTACATTCACATGGGTCAATAATCACTATTAAAGAATCTCCGAATACAAAATTACAACCTCTCATAATGTTTTTAATGGAATTTTTGGTTATAGAGTCAATACACTCCCTCTGAATAAGCTGCCATTATACATAGGATGTAATTTTGTGGGGAATAATGACTGTAATAGTACCTGCTGGTCTTCACTTCCAGCCAAGTTATTCTATAACATAAATTTAATGAGATCCAATGAAATGCCCAGATATTGAAACTATATATAGCCATCAATTATAGATTTCTGCAGTATATTCAAGGTTGTGGCTGTTTAAGCAACCCTTTTAGTTTGTTTGTTTAACTAATTATATTCTGGAAATATTAAAATTGAGACCTTAATTTTTCTTAACACACCACTGCACAAAAAATGACACTTTTTAGTGAACAATTTCTTTTTTACCAATATTTGTTTCATCCCCACCCCAACCTCTAGAAATGTAGCTGCCTTTTGAGAAATGTCCTCCTAAATTTTTGGATTCTACTACTAAGTTAATCAATACACCTTAAATGAAGAAAAATTCTCTCTCTGACAGATGGCATAGATCTATCCTATAATTGCAAACAGAACTCTCATTATCTCAGTTTCATCATTTGTAAAATAAGCAGATTGGATATCAAATGTTCACGCTTCTTCAATTCTAAACAGTCCATCAAATTTATGTTGGTTCCCTGTAAGTATCAACTGTTTTTTACTCATGACAGATGGCATAGCCCTTGATGAAAATAGTTTTACATATTTTGGAAAAATTTCAGAAACCACTCAACCTATTTTTAATGAAAGTCATTTAATAGAGAAAATTTATTATTCAATCGATAAGAAACCCAAACAGGGTCTTTGTCATCAACAATAGGATCTCTACCAAGTCTCGGACAAAAGGAACAACTGAAGGGTCACTGTGACTGGAGCTCAGGACCTGGCCATCTGTGATGGATTGGAACCAGACCAGGTCTGCTCAGATGAAACTAAGGGTGAAATGAGTGGCAGGAGAAAAGCCAAAGAGTCCATGCTATTGTCAGCACTGTTTTAAAAAGTAGAGTTTCAAAAACTCACAGGTTTGGGGTGAGGAGGCAGGGCATCTTCTAAACATTTTCCAGACAGCTTTTCTTCTGTTGGACAAAGGGAATTCTTTGGTAATGTGTACCTTGGAATTTCTTACAAGGAGGAAGCAATCAAGGATGCTCTGAAGTAGCTGCAGAGAGGTACAAAAGATTTCTGGAGGTAAATGTGTTCCCATAAGCCATATGAAGAAAATGTTTCAAGAGGAAAATACTAATAAATGGAGTCAAAACTGCTGAAATTATTCATTCTCTCCAGGCACCCATTTTGACTTCACAAGTGGCAAAACTAAATCTTCCTGGCTGTTTTTTCCATGTAGATGACACAAATCTATATCCTGTCTGAGTCTGATCCTGTCCTTCCAACCATTTAAATGACCAAGATCTGTATTTACATTTGCTCTGGAATTCTATCCTCTTTCTCTTCCCCCTAAATCATTTAATATTCATGGTGAAATATCAAGTCATACTTGAATAATTCTTCCTCCTCATCCCTTCGTTAACAAGTTCTATAGTTTCTTTCCACCAACTCATGTCTGTCACTTTCTATTTACTTTATTACCTGGATAGCTGTAATGAAATTCTGACTGTACTTGATGTTTCCAGATTTTTCATCTTCAAATTACAATGCAAAGACATTTATTCCAAAGTCTAGAACCGAATAATAAATTCCACTTATAAAAGACCAAACCAAACCAAACCAAACAAGCAAACAAACAAAAACAATAGTTCTCCATTACCAATGATCAAAAATATAGCTTGGCTATCCCCAGGTTTGTCACCAAATTCCTTTCCTATGACCCTGTGCTTAACAATACTTGAGTGACTTATTTCCCCAGAGTTGTCACTGTCTTCTGGAATTAAACTGTTTTGGAGACAGGAATACCTTTTTCCCATAATAAAGATTAAAGTTTTGCTTCCTAATTTATCATAGTTCCTTCAATTCTACCAAAAGAGATAACTTTTGGTAGATAATAAAGTGTCTTCCAACACTTTAATTTTATAACCCTTTCTTTGATTCATCTTAATAGAACTTCTCTACTTTGTCTTACATTACAATAATTTGAGTAAAATGTTTTACTTGTCCTACTAGAAAGCAAGCTTCTATAAAGTATTAACTATGTACTTTTTTTTTTTAACTATGTACTTTTTATGTGTGTCTGAATTTACTACCGTGGCCATCAGATACCTTCTATTTCATAGACACTCAATATATTTGTATTGAATATACTTTTATTAAATGTTTAGGGTACATTTTCTCCTTTGCTTGATACAGAGAAGTGATGGCCCTTTTTGCATGAAACACATAAAAATTGCAGATATAAATAAATTTTTGTAAATTGAGTCACATTTACAGTGAAAGTGCATAACTCAAAAGATATGACTTCATTTCTCGATTAACAGAAACTGTTAAAATTTCAGTTTTCTGCTTCAAACTCTCTGTCAAGTATTTAACAGTCTGTAAGAAAGTAGCTATATTAATTATGGATAATTACACACAAATGTAATTGCAAATCATTTAATGTATTTGCATTTTAAAGTGTTGACTATACACTAAATCTAAATGATTACTTTCTCATAAACATTTTGTACACTTCCTGAGTTTTCCAAAATGCACTGTGACCATATCCTAAATCTAAGTCCAACTTTAAACTACATGAGAAACAATTATTTTTCCATAAATCTCATTGGCTTTCCATGCACAATTGCTTTCATAGCTTAAAATTGATAACAGAAATACTATTTGTAGACTATGTGATTACAGTCTCTGGAGTTCAGAGTCCCTAATACAAACTCCCTTCCCTTGATGAGCTCGTATATAGGGAAACGGTCAATGTCATTTTATGTGCACACATCACCTTGTGTATAAAAATGAGCCAGAATTCTTTAGGGGAAAATGTAGTTTGTGATACAATTGAATTTTGTGGAAGTTTACTAGTAAAAACTACCTCAAAGCTTTTGCGATCCTCTAAAATATAAAATTCTTAGAAATTTTGTCTTGAAATATAGAAATATGAAAAAAAACCTTATAGGGAGATTGTGTGATAGGTATGCAAACTTAATATTACTTCATTTAGGAATTTCGGAAGTACCTTTTTTATATTTCACACAATGCTATCCTTTATACGTAGGTGTAAGGACAAGAACTGTCAGTGCTGCCATCCTGTTTACGTGTGTTGATAGGACTGATTTGTTACCTGAGGCTTCTTCCACCCAGTGTACACATGTAGTCTGTAATCAGCTACCATAGCCACTGCTGCAAGACCATGACCAATTGCTGCTTTAGAAGCAGCATTTTGCCTCACAGACTGAATGATTCATGGGCTCCAAAGGAACTATTGCATTTGAGATGACCGTACGACAGCATGATAGGTCTGCTGCTGCCTTTTCCCAGAGTTGATGACTATGGGTATTCATCTATATTTTGCTTCAGTGTTTATCTGCAGTATATTTTTCTTCTCTGCCTGATTGTAGTCTGCCTCAGTTCTCCACACAGGCTGTATCATCATCTATTCTCTTCCAGACTCCAACTCAATAAAACTGCGTTTCCAGGAGTCTATCTTTAGTATTGACACATTGTATAACACAGATTCCTCTTCAAAAGCAACCTCCTTAATTTTCTATGCCTGTGATTCATTCTAAATGATTTTATAGTTCTTAGAGCTACATTATTCTTCACAAATATCCCCAAGACATCATACAAGTAATATATGCCCAATAGCAAAATCTCAAATCTGGATTCATAAGTTTATAATTGAAGACAGCTATTATGTGAGATTAGCTAAAATTTGCCCTTATACCATGTGCTTTTATTGTTGAAAAAACACTAGCATAGAGGAAATGCTTCCTCTGTTTAGGGAAATAAAGCATTTTGAAATATATTAAAATTATACACATATAAACTAATATAGTTAATAGAAGTAGATTGATAACTAAAATATATATTTAAAGAATATATTTTATAATGCTGTGTTAATATCATGCATATGACCAAAATATTTTTAAATAAAATTTTCTTCAAATTTTTAGTAGCTGTTTATTTTCAGGATCCATCTTTACTGTTATTATTATAAAGTCATTGTCTAAAGTATTATTTCTAAATGTTATTGTGAGGAAGAAGATTAAATGATTAAATAACATTAAGATAAGTAGAGCAAGTGATAAAGAAAATTAAAAATGACCACAAAATTGAGGAGAAACATCTCATTGAAGAAAAAAGGTAAGCTAATATAAATAAAGATACATTCCTTTCAAAGGTTTAACAAATAATAAATGAGCACCTTCCAGATGTCAGGTACTATGTGAGACAAAGATCAATAAGCATACTCTGTACTTTAAGGACTCCATGGCCTAGAGGATACCAGGGCATAATCTTAAAATGTCAATGTGTAAAGTAAGAACAGTATCACAATTGCAGGTATACTTATGGTTTCAGGGACTAGAGAGGAGAAAGGAAGGAATCTTGCAATAGAAACGATAACATCTGAACCAGGTTTTATTTTGTGTCCATGGTACAACAAAGTGAACAAGTGGAGTGTACAAAAATAAGCACTTGAATGAATAAAATCTTGGAGGCACAAAGCAGGTTTGTGTACAAGGAACAGAGTTTCATAATTTGAGTCTAAAGTATCAGATACAGAGAGGCTGGAGGGTTAGAAGTTAGGCTGGTCATGCAACATCATAGATCATTTTAAGAAAGTTTGGCAAAGGGGAGCCATTAAAGAGCAAAAGCAGTTAATGACATTTTCATCATCATTCTTAAGTAAGAAATCTAAAGATGTCAGTTGTTAGGTAACCCAGCATTTGGGAAAAGTCTATAGTCAAGACAATTTTTGTGATGTGTGTGCTCATAAAAAAAGACTGCTAATCCCAAAGTAGCTTTATAATTAGTCTCTACCTCCAAATCCTTCAAAGAATCAATAACTGTGTTTAACTTTAAATAATTTTATGAATTCTGATCTGCTTGAAAAATTTCTCTTTACAAATCATCAATTCACCAGATGTGGATTTTTTTTTTTCTAAAATACTTTCCCTAGTACATAACATTCACCTGTACCATTGTTTTCAATATATGGATTTCTCTGCAGTACAAACTTCACTGAAGTTGATTGGAAGGAACATTAAAAGATGCACTCAAATGTGCTACCAGGTGACAGCATGGATGAGGAATAATAGAATAGGCTATCTACCCAATTGATAGAGCCAAAATCTTTCCAGTTACTTGAAGAATCCAAACTCACAGTTGGATCAAAAAATAAAAATTAAGAACATGTATAGATAAGACATAGCTAATGTCTAAATAAGTATATGGATCTTTCCAATTACAATGTAACATAACTCCTTTAAGATAATAACTATGGATATTTAACTAGATAATTGGGAGACTATCTGATGATTGTAGTGCCTACAATTACAACAAAATATATTATTGTCTTTTCCACTATGTTTACCTTTATAAATAATATCACTGCATATATATTGGTGTTGCATTATTTTAATGTTGCCTTTTCTACATCTGCACTTTCAGTGAAATATCTGTATTTGTATATTTCATCCAGTTCTATGTGGAATTTACACTTAGTAAAAGTGATAACAGACACGACACAATTCTACATAAATTCATTGTATCCTTAGTTTTACATATATTGAGAATCAAGCATTGAGAGTCATATATGTATTTACCACAGTCTGCTTTCTTACCTCAGCATTGATGTCTTGTGAGATATTGTTTCTGGAAGCTTCCTATCCCATTGAATGATTAAACTGCAGCTTACTTTGCATTGTAATATATTTAAATCCTTAGGGTACAGCTTCTTAGCGCTTATAATTGGAAGACATTTCCTGGATGCACTTTATATCCATTATATATAGATTACAATGGATTTCCAATAAAGGAAGATAAACCAACCATTAAACTCATGTACGACAACTATAAAGCAACTGTGCTTATTCTAGCTACAAACCATCACCGTTTGTCAAATGTGGGTGATGGGCTAGTACAAATTCCTTGTGTGGTGCCACTAGTTACAGTAACTCTGAGCTAAAGATGTTTGAGAATAAACTGACTTAAACCCTATATACACTACAAAAATACTTGTTTTTGTTACTTCAAGTCTTTTGTTTTAAGTTGCCATATGTGTCACCAAGATACATTTTCTTATAAGCCATAAATTTACTCTATGGGTCTTACTTATATTTTATTGAAAATATCAAAATTATAAATAAGTTGGTGAAAAAATGTGTTCATAAGTCTAAACATATATATATATGTATATATATATATAATCTCAGCCAAATTTAATAAAACAAATCCTGTAGTTTTGATTTCTGAGAAAGTTATTTCAATCTGTCTTTTGAGAATTATTCCCAGACAATGCAGTGGTATCATGCACAATCTTTTAAATTCCACACAATGCTATTGTAATTACATCTCACTTTTTAATAGATGCACAGTCTGAAGGTTAAAAGATTAAGCAGGCTGTTCAAAATCACAAAACTAGTGAATGACAGAATCAGATTCCAAATCAAGGTTTGCTGATTTCTAAATTTTTAATCTTCTCCCATGAACCTGCCCCTCAGAACTGAAAATGTGACCCAAAATTCATCCACATCAGCATTAAAGTATCTTCGTGTAAGGTACAGATTACCAAAAAATTGCCAACACTAGTGTTTTGAGTATATTTAAAGAATTGTTCCTCTGGCATCCTGGTTTATTGCTGGATTTTTCTCCTTTAAACGCAAAGGTATATGCTCTTTGGCTGTGAGAGATTTTATTACAAAGCAATCAGTAAAGACATCTTGATGTGCCATCTGGAATTAAAGACGACTGAAGGGAAGAAATGAGGAAAGGTTAAAAAACAACCAAATCGATGCAGTGTAGAAAAAAAAATTGCTTGAGGTGGGAAGTAATTGAATAAAGACCTACATGGTGTAGATAATGTCAATGCAAGTTATTGCTTTTTGCACAATGTGTGTGATAGTTGAGAAGCCACATACATAGAGTAGATATAAGTTCGAATGAGATAAATTCTACACAAGGGTGGCTTTTAGTCATTCTGGGTTAATCTATTTTTAGACTAGCTTCTCAAGTGCTACAGAGCAATTAGGATTTTAGCTTTCCTGTATAATAAAGTCTAATCTTTTGCAGCAATGAAAGCCACCACGTTAAATAACTATAATCATTTCATAGAATTTCTTTTTCATATTAGCTATCAGTCACTGAATGTAAAACTTTAAGAGATTATTGCTTAATGTAAATTTTGATACTGTTATATTAAAAAGCCCTTCATTACTATCTTGTAAATATGTCAAGATGTAACTATAACAATACTTTTCTGGTGGTTGTTTCAACCACGCAAGGGAGTATACAGAAACTCTTGTAGGTGATCTAGTTTTACTGCTTACTTTCAACTTCACAATGACTTGAGAAAGTTAATATTAATTATCTCCATTTTAAGATGGAAAAAAAACCCTCAGGGATCTTATTATTCCAAAGTCAGATAAATATATATTAATAGTGTGATTTGAATCTAAGTTTATCTGGCTTCAAAGTCTACCTCTGTTCTTTGCAGGCTTACTTTAGTTATATAATAGTCACGGTAAACGCTCACAAATAGTATGCAAACTCTAAATTAAATCCTCACCAGTGGTTTATTAGATGAGCAATGTGTGTTCAGTACTCAGATATACATGTGCTCTCTTCTTGAGAATATAAGGAAATATGCAATATTATTTTCACTTTTGAAGGTCTCACAATCTGGATTGGAAACCACGGTAGTTAAAAAAAAATAAAAAATCTAATACAAAGAAGCATGTAAAAATTCCATATAGTGGAGACTGGCATTAAATGCCATAAATGTGTGGGGCTTCCAGGAAAATCTTTAATGGAGAAAGGCCTTAAAGAATGGCTATTATTTACATAGTCATAAAGGAGGAAGTAGTGCTTTCACAGGAAGTGTTGGAAAGGGCTATTATTATGGATAAATGGGGAACAGAGCTGAGAAGTAGTACAGGTGAGAGTATGGAGGCCTTAAAACCTGCATGGTAATTTGAACTTTATTTTACTGTGATGCCTAGTCATTAACATACTTTTTATAGAGAGATGATAATAATTAAAGAATTTGTAAGCAGTGTTCAAGAGACATTGGGTTAAGAGTCTAGTTAGAAACCATAAAGCAACGTGGACTTAGTGTAAAGTGGTAGATAGAAATGGATATATGTAGTGTAGTAAATGTATATCTAGTTCCCCTTTTTTTGCTTCATAATGGTTATGATGGACTGTTATGAAGGGAATATTGAGAAAGCCATTATAAAGGGCAAATCTAGGGGACTGCATGTGTATTTCAGGGAGGATCAGTGACGTAATGGACATTTACAAGGAAGAGGGACCAAATATCATCCAAGGTTTTGAAGCTATCTGGGCGAAGTACTACATAGTATAAAATTCTATTCTCTGTTTATATGAGTTTGACTATTTCAGATACCTCATATTAGAACAAATAAATTGTAGATATCTGCTGTACAGTATTGTGCTTATACATAACGACACTGTATTGTGCTCTTGAAAATCTGTTAAGAGGATAAATCTCAAGCTAAGTGTTCTTACCACAATTTTTTTAAAAAGCCGACTATACTGGTATGTTAGAAATGGAAAATTAGATTTTTCATGAATTTTAGATAACATTGGATTTCATTTGAAGATATTGTGAATAAACAATGAAAAGCATACTTTATTTTTATAATAAAAATTTATAAGTAATAATTGTAGAATAAAATACTCATTAATGACTAGACTGATTTTACTTTATTATACTTCATAGAAAAGATCAGAAAAGTAACTTACTTTGTATTTGATGTACTCCATTTTGTTTTATATATATGATGGCTTTTTATATAATTATAGTTGTCTATTTCTTTTTTAGAAATAGCATATACTATTTACTTATTATATAATAAGTACCATATTAGAATTTGGAGATGAGCTACATAAAACGTTCCCTGCTCTCATGAAACACACAGTGCATTGCTGGAGAGATGTGTAGAAGTATACGTTTACAGAGTAATAGACTGAATGGTATAGTAGTTATGGGCATAGAGTTATGGGACTTTGTAAAAAGGATGGTTCACTCAGGTAAAAGTGGTAGATAGATCTTCTTAAAAATACAGTCTATAGGGCTTCCCTGGTGGCGCAGTGGTTGAGAGTCCACCTGCCGATGCAGGGGACACGGGTTCGTTCCCTGGTCCGGGAAGATCCCACATGCCGCGGAGCAGCTGGGCCCGTGAGTCATGGCCCCTGAGCCTGCGCATCCGGAGCCTGTGCTCCACAACGGGAGAGGCCACAACAGTGAGAGGCCCGCGTACCGCAAAAAAGAAAAAAAAAAAAAATACAGTCTATAAATAAAATGTGCAAAATAGTTTTATACACACACGTGTATATATTTACACTTTATAAGATACATATTTAAACTGCTGTAGTACAGAAAAATGCAGAAAGTAAGACTTAAAATGGTGATGAAGAAAAAACTCTTACTCACCATCTTTTCTTGGGCCAGTCCTGTTCTCATGCTTTTAAAATACTAGCACAAATGTAGTTTCTGAGATTATGTTTTAATTGATCTCTACTCCTTGTTATTCTCATAGGTCTCCCAGGAAGAATAAGCTGTTAAGCAGAGGCAGAGCAATTGTTGTAATATTTTATGGAACTCAGTGAAAAGATCTCATAAGCTATGACCTTATTACTTAATTAAAAGAGAATTATGCTTGAACCCATTCTCTAGGCTTAAAAGAGCCATATTTTATTCATTATTCTAGCTAGAATAAAGAGTTAATTTTTAAGAGTCACAGCTTAGCGCCTAAGGGGATGATGCTCATAAATTTTTCACTCTGTAGAGGGAATACTCATCGTGCTCTTTTTTTTTTTTTTTAAACATCTTTATTGGGGTATAATTGCTTTACAATGGTGTGTTAGTTTCTGCTTTATAACAAAGTGAATCAGCTATACATATACATATGTTCCCATATGTCTTCCCTCTTGCGTCTCCCTCCCTCCCACTCTCCCCATCCCACCCTTCCAGGCTGTCACAAAGCACCGAGCTAATATCCCTGTGCCTTGCGGCTGCTTCCCCCCAGCTATCTACCTTACTACGTTTGTTAGTGTGTATATGTCCATGACTCTCTCTTGCCCTGTCAAAACTCACCCCTCCCCCTCCCCATACCCTCAAGTCCGTTCTCCAGTAGGTCTGCGTCTTTATTCCTATCTTACCCCTAGGTTCTTCATGACATTTTTTTCCCTTAAATTCCATATATATGTGTTAGCATACGGTATTTGTCTTTTTCTTTCTGACTTACTTCACTCTGTATGACAGACTCTAGGTCTATCCATCTCATTACAAATAGCTCAATTTCATTTCTTTTTAAGGCTGAGTAATATTCCATTGTGTATATGTGCCACATCTTCTTTATCCATTCATCCGATGATGGGCGCTTAGGTTGTTTCCATGTCCTGGCTATTGTAAATAGAGCTGCAATGAACATTTTGGTACATGACTCTTTTTGAATTTTGGTTTTCTCAGGGTATATGCCAAGTAGTGGGATTGCTGGGTCATATGGTAATTCTATTTGTAGTTTTTTAAGGAACCTCCATACTGTTCTCCACAGTGGCTGAACCAATTCACATTCCCACCAGCAGTGCAAGAGTGTCCCCTTTTCTCCACACCCTCTCCAGCATTTATTGTTTCTATATTTTTTGATGATGGCCATTCTGACTGGTGTGAGATGATATCTCATTGTAGTTTTGATTTGCATTTCTCTAATGATTAATGATGTTGAGCATTCTTTCATGTGTTTGTTGGCATTCTGTATATCTTCTTTGGAGAAATGTCTATTTAGTTCTTCTGCCCATTTTTGGATGGGGTTGTTTGTTTTTTTGTTATTGAGCTGCATGAGCTGCTTGTAAATTTTGGAGATTAATCCTTTGTCAGTTGCTTCATTTGCAAATGTTTTCTCCCATTCTGAGGGTTGTCTTTTGGTCTTGGTTATGGTTTCCTTTGCTGTGCAAAAGCTTTGAAGTTTCATTAGGTCCCATTTGTTTATTTTTGTTTTTATTTCCATTACTCTAGGAGGTGGGTCAGAAAGGATCTTGCTGTGATTTATGTCATAGAGTGTTCTTCCTATGTTTTCTTCTAAGAGTTTGATAGTTTCTGGCCTTACATTTAGGTCTTTAATCCATTTTGAGCTTATTTTTGTGTATGGTGTTAGGGAGTGATCTAATCTCATACTTTTACATGTACCTGTCCAGTTTTCCCAGCACCATTTATTGAAGAGGCTGTCCTTTCTCCACTGTACATTCCTGCCTCCTTTATCAAAGATAAGGTGTCCATATGTGCGTGGGTTTATCTCTGGGCTTTCTATCCTGTTCCACTGATCTATCTTTCTGTTTTTGTGCCAGTACCATACTGTCTTGATTACTGTTGCTTTGTAATATAGTCTGAAGTCAGGGAGCCTGATTCCTCCAGCTCCTTTTTTCGTTCTCAAGATTGCTTTGGCTATTCGGGGTCTTTTGTGTTTCCATACAAATTGCGAAATTTTTTGTTCTAGTTCTGTGAAAAATGCCAGTGGTAGTTTGATAGGGATTGCATTGAATCTGTAGATTGCTTTGGGTAGTAGAGTCATTTTCACAATGTTGATTCTTCCCATCCAAGAACATGGTATATCTCTCCATCTATTTGTATCATCTTTAATTTCTTTCATCAGTGTCTTATAATTTTCTGCATACAGGTCTTTCGTATCCTTAGGTAGGTTTATTCCTAGATATTTTATTCTTTTTGTTGCAATGGTAAATGGGAGTGTTTTCTTGATTTCACTTTCAGATTTTTCATCATTAGTATATAGGAATGCCAGAGATTTCTGTGCATTAATTTTGTATCCTGCTACTTTACCAAATTCATTGATTAGCTCTAGTAGTTTTCTGGCAGCATCTTTAGGATTCTCTATGTATAGTATCATGTCATCTGCAAACAGTGACAGCTTTACTTCTTCTTTTCCGATTTGGATTCCTTTTATTTCCTTTTCTTCTCTGATTGCTGTGGCTAAAACTTCCAAAACTATGTTGAATAAGAGTGGTGAGAGTGGGCAACCTTGTCTTGTTCCTGATCTTAGTGGAAATGCTTTCAGTTTTTCACCATTGAGGATGATGTTTGCTGTGGGCTTGTCATATATGGCTTTTATTATGTTTAGGAAAGTTCCCTCTATGCCTACTTTCTGGAGGGTTTTTATCAAAAATGGGTGTTGAATTTTGTCGAAAGCTTTCTCTGCATCTATTGAGATGATCATATGGTTTTTCTCCTTCAATTTGTTAATATAGTTTATCACATTGATAGATTTGCGTATATTGAAGAATCCTTGCATTCCTGGAATAAACCCCACTTGATCATGGTGTATGATCCTTTTAATGTGCTGTTGGATTCTGTTTGCTAGTATTTTGTTGAGGATTTTTGCATCTATGTTCATCAGTGATATTGGCCTGTAGTTTTCTTTCTTTGTGACATCCTTGTCTGGTTTTGGTATCAAGGTGATGGTGGCTTCGTAGAAGGAATTTGGGAGTGTTCCTCCCTCTGCTATATTTTGGAAGAGTTTGAGAAGGATAGGTGTTAGCTCTTCTCTAAACGTTTGATAGAATTCACCTGTGAAGCCATCTGGTCCTGGGCTTTTGTTTGTTGGAAGGTTTTTAATCACAGTTTCAATTTCAGTGCTTGTGATTGGTCTGTTCATATTTTCTATTTCTTCCTGATTCAGTCTTGGCAGGTTGTGCATTTCTAAGAATTTGTCCATTTCTTCCAGATTGTCCATTTTATTGGCATAGAGTTGCTTGTAGTAATCTCTCATGATTTTTTTTATTTCTGCAGTGTCAGTTGTTACTTCTCCTTTTTCATTTCTAATTCTATTGATTTGAGTCTTCTCCCTTTTTTTCTTGATGAGTCTGGCTAGTGGTTTATCTATTTTGTTTATCTTCTCAAAGAACCAGCTTTTAGTTTTATTGATCTTTGCTATTGTTTCCTTCATTTCTTTTTCATTTATTTCTGATCTGATTTTTATGATTTCTTTCCTTCTGCTAGCTTTGGGGTTTTTTTGTTCTTCTTTCTCTAATTGCTTGAGGTGCAAGGTTAGGCTGTTTATTCGAGATGTTTCCTGCTTCTTAAGGTGGGCTTGTATTGCTATAAACTTCCCCCTTAGAACTGCTTTTGCTGCATCCCATAGGTTTTGGGTCGTTGTGTCTCCATTGTCATTTGTTTCTAGGTATTTTTTTATTTCCTCTTTGATTTCTTCAGTGATCACTTCATTATTAAGTAGTGTATTGTTTAGCCTCCATGTGTTTGTATTTTTTACAGATCTTTTCCTGTAATTGATATCTAGTCTCATGGCGTTGTGGTCGGAAAAGATACTTGATACAATTTCAGTTTTCTTAAATTTACCAAGGCTTGATTTGTGACCCAAGATATGATCTATCCTGGAGAATGTTCCATGAGCACTTGAGAAAAATGTGTATTCTGTTGTTTTTGGATGGAGTGTCCTATAAATATCAATTAAGTCCATCTTGTTTAATGTATCATTTAAAGCTTGTGTTTCCTTATTTATTTTCATTTTGGATGATCTGTCCATGGGTGAAAGTGGGGTGTTAAAGTCCCCTACTATGAATGTGTTACTGTTGATCTCCCCTTTTATGGTTGTTAGTATTTGCCTTATGTATTGAGGTGCTCCTATGTTGGGTGCATAAATATTTACAATTGTTATATCTTCTTCTTGGATCGATCCCTTGATCATTATGTAGTGTCCTTCTTTGTCCCTTTTAATAGTCCTTATTTTAAAGTCTATTTTGTCTGATATGAGAATTGCTACTCCAGCTTTCTTTTGGTTTCCATTTGCATGGAATATCTTTTTCCATCCCCTTACTTTCAGTCTGTATGTGTCTCTAGTTCTGAAGTGGGTCTCTTGTAGACAGCATGTATAAGGGTCTTGTTTTTGTATCCATTCAGCCAATCTGTGTCTTTTGGTGGGAGCATTTAGTCCATTTACATTTAAGGTAATTATCGATATGTATGTTCCTATTTCCATTTTATATATTGTTTTGGGTTCGCTACTATAGATCATTTCCTTCTCTTGTGTTTCGTGTCTAGAGAAGTTCCTTTAGCATTTGTTGTAAAGCTGGTTTGGTGGTGCTGAACTCTCTCAGCTTTTGCTTGTCCGTAAAGGTTTTAATTTCTCCATCAAATGTGAATGAGATCCTTGCTGGGTAGAGTAGTCTTGGTTGCAGGCTATTCTCCTTCAGCACTTTCAGTATGTCCTGCCACTCCCTTCTGGCTTGTAGGGTTTCTGCTGAGAGATCAGCTGTTAACCTTATGGGGATTCCCTTGTGTGTTATTTGTTGTTTTTCCCTTGCTGCTTTTAATATGCTTTCTTTGTATTTAATTTTTGACAGTTTGATTAATATGTGTCTTGGCGTGTTTCTCCTTGTATTTATCCTGTATGGGACCCTCTGTGCTTCCTGGACTTGATTAACTATTTCCTTTCCCATATTAGGGAAGTTTTCAACTATAATCTCTTCAAATATTTTCTCAGTCTCTTTCTTTCTTTCTTCTTCTTCTGGAACCCCTATAATTCGAATGTTGGTGCGTTTCATGTTGTCCCAGAGGTCTCTGAGACTGTCCTCAGTTCTTTTCATTCTTTTTTCTTTATTCTGCTCTGCAGTAGTTATTTCCACTACTTTATCTTCCAGGTCACTTATCCGTTCTTCTGCCTCAGTTATTCTGCTATTGATCCTATCTAGAGTGATTTTAATTTCATTTATTGCATTGTTCATCGTTGCTTGTTTCATCTTTAGTTCTTGTAGATCCTTGTTAACTGTTTCTTGCATTTTGTCCATTCTACTTCCAAGATTTCGGATCATCCTTACTATCATTATTCTGAATTCTTTTTCCGGTAGATTGCCTATTTCCTCTTCATTTGTTAGGTCTGGTGGGTTTTTATCTTGCTCCTTCATCTGCTGTGTGTTTTTCTGTCTTCTCATTTTGCTTATCTTACTGTGTTTGGGGTCTCCTTTTTGCAGGCTGCACTTTCGTAGTTCCCGTTGTTTTTGATGTCTGTCTCCAGTGGCTAAGGTTGTTTCAGTGGGTTGTGTAGGCTTCCTGGTGGAGGGGACTAGTGCCTATGTTGTGCTGGATGAGGCTGGATCTTGTCTCTCTAGTGGGCAGGTTCACGTCTGGTGGTGTGTTTTGGGGTGTCTGTGGCCTTATTATGATTTTAGGCAGCCTCTCTGCTAATGGGTGGGGTTGTGTTCCTGTTTTGCTAGTTGTTTGGCATAGGTTGTCCAGCACTGTGGCTTGCTGGTCGTTGAGTGAAGCTGGGTGCTGGTGTTAAGATGGAGGTCTCTGGGATATTTCCACCGTTTAATATTATGTGGAGCTGGGAGGTCTCTTGTTGACCAGTGTCCTGAAGTTGGCTCTCCTACCTCAGAGGCAGAGCCCTGACTCCTGGCTGGAGCACCAAGAGCCTTTCATCCACACAGCTCAGAATAAAAGGGAGAAAAAGTAGGGAGAATTAGTAGAAGTATGAGTAAAGAAAGAAGGAAAGGAGGAAAGGAAGGAAGGAAGAAAGAAGGAAAGAAAGGAGGGAGGGAGGGAGGGAGGGAGGAAGGAAGGAAGGAGGGAAAGAAGGAAAAAGGACAGAAAGAAAGATGATACAGTAAAAATAAAATAAAGTATAATATAGTTATTGAATTAAAAAATATTTAGAAAAAAAAAAAAAAAGGGACGGATAGAACCTTAGGACAAATGTTGGAAGCAAAGCTATACAGAGAAAATCTTACACAGAAGCATACACATACACCTTCACAAAAAGAGGTAAAGGGGGAAAAATCATAAATCCTGCTCCCTGAGACCACCTCCTCAATTTGGGGTGATTCGTTGTCTAAAGGAGGGAAGGAAGGAAGGAAAGAAAGAAAGAACGAAGGTAAAGTATAATAAAGTTATTACAATTAAACTTAATTATTAAGAAAAAGAATTTTTAAAAAAAAGTCATGGACGGATAGAGCCCTAGGACAAATGGTGGAAGCAAGAGTATACAGACAGGATCTCACACAGAAGCATACACGTACACATTCACAAAAAGAGGAAAAGGGAAAAAAATCATAGATCTCGCTCCTAAATTCCACCTCTTCAATTTGGGATCATTCCTTGTCTATTCAGGTATTCCACAGATGCAGGGTATATCAAGTTGATTGTGGAGCTTTAATCCGCTGCTTCTGTGGCTGCTGGGAGAGATTTCCCTTTCTCTTCTTTGTTCTCACAGCTCACAGGAGCTCAGCTTTGGATTTGGCCCTGCCTCTGCGTGTAGGTCGCTGGAGGGCGTCTGTTTTTTCGCTCAGACAGGACGGGGTTAAAGGAGCCGCTGATTCGGGGCCTCCGGCTCACTCAGGCCGGGGGTTGGGCGATGGGGGTAGGAGGGGCACTACGTGCGGGGCGGGCCTGCGGCTGCAGAGGCAGCGTGACGTTGCGGCAGAGGCCGGCGTGATGTTGCACCAGTCTGAGACCCGCCGTGCGTACTCCCGGGGAAGTTGTCCCTGGATCCCGGGAACCTGGCAGTGGCGGGCTGCACAGGCTCCGCGGAAGAGGGGTGTGGAGAGTGACCTGTGCTCGCACACAGGCCCCTTGGTGGCGGCAGCAGCAGCCTTAGCGTCTCCCGCCCGTCTCTGGGGTCCGCGGTTTTAGCCGCGGCTCGCGCCCATCTCTGGGGTTTGCGCTTTCAGCCGCGGCTTGCGCCCGTCTCGGGGGCTCGCGCCCTCAGCCGCGGCTCGCGCCCGTCTCTGGGGTTCGCGCTTTTAGCCGCGGCTCGCGCCCGTCTCTGGAGTTCCTTTAAGCAGCGCTCTTAAACCCCTCTCCTCGCGCACCAGGAAACAAAGAGGGAAGAAAAAGTCTCTTGCCTCTTCGGCCGGTGCAGGCTTTTCCCCGAACTCCCTCCCGGCTAGTCGTGGTGCACTAACCCCTTCAGGCTATGTTCAAGCCGCCAACCCCAGTCCTCTCCCTGAGCTCCGTCCAAAACCAAAACCCGAGCCTCAGCTCGCAGCCCCGCCCGCCCCGGCGGGTGAGCAGACAAGCCACTCGGGCTGGTGAGTGCCGGTCAGCACCGATCGTCTGTGCAGGAATCTCCCCGCTTTGCCCTCCGCACCCGTCGCTGTGCACTACTCCGTGGTCCCGAAACTCCCCCCTCTGCCTCCCGCAGTCTCCGCCCGCGGAGGGGTTTCCTAGTGTGTGGAAACTTTTCCTCCTTCACAGCTCCCTCCCACTGGTGCAGGTGCCGTCCTTATTCTTTTGTCTCTGTTTTTTCTTTTGCCCTACCCAGTTACGTGGGGAGTTTCTTGCCTTTTGGGAGGTCTGAGGTCTTCTGCCAGCCTTCAGTAGGAGTTCTGTAGGAGTTGTTCCACGTGTGGATGTATTTCTGGTGTATCCGTGGGGAGGAAGGCGATCTCCGCGTCTTACTCTTCCGCCATCTTCAAGGTCCCCCTCATCGTGCTCTTGTACATGATTTTATTAGAGACACTCATAAGTCAGAAAATCTACTGATCCCTGTGTCCATATGTGTAGACGTGTATGTGCATATGTGTATGTATGTATACATATGTGATGTGGTGTGATTGTGTGTATAATGGGTTTTGGGGGAAAATCTTAGATTCATTTGATGATTCATAAGAAAAAAATATGTTAAAGATTATTACATGAAAAGAAAGGTCATTTATCTTCAAATGTCATTTACTATCCCCTTGATTGAAATTTTAGCCATTTAATTCACTTATCAGTTATTTAGAGGTTAATAATCACACCTGTGAATTATTTCATTTTGCCTTCTTTCTATATATGTCTGCCATTTACCCTTTTTGCTGCTTATTAGCACCTATACCAAAAAGTAGTAAGAAACAGAAAGTGAAAATTTAATTTGACAATTTGCTACTTAATATCTTCCATAGTAAATGATGTAAAATGATTGGCTAAATTGATATTTCTGGTTATCTTAGGATTTAATTTTTCTTTATGGCTTCTCACTTTGGCTGGAGCTACAATGGTGGAAGAATATATACAGCTTATGCCCATGGAGTACCATCACAGAAATTTTTTTTAACTTATGCAGTGCTGTATGTCAATTATATCTCAAGAAAACTGGGGAAAAAAGATATTACTTTTTAAAGACTGTCCTGTGACAGGTGGAATACGTTGGAAAGAAGAGGATGTAGAAAGAAAAGGTCTTTAAAAGTGGAAGAAGGAGGATACAGAAGTGAGAGAGAATATGGAGAAAGGGGGCTATGAGTTAACATGGGTAACTGCCAGAAGCTGGACTAGGCAATGAAACAGTTTCTCTCCTAGAACTTTCAGAAAGGAATGCAGCCCTGCTGACAACTTGATTTTAACCCAGTGAGACCTATATCAGATTTCTGACCAAAGGAATGTAATATTAAAATCTTTGCTTCACTGGGCCGCTCAGTGGTGGTAAATTTTTAGAGCAGCAATAGAAAACTGATACCTAAGATCTCAAGTCACATATGCAATTCACTTCACTTGTATGCAAGAGAACCACCTCGTCATGAAACATCTCTGTTTTACATTCAGCTTATTTCATAGTTTAAATGACATTTTCTGAGGAGCCAGGTACCATAAATCTATAAATCCTGGGGTTTTCCTTTTTTTTCCATAAGACATTCTCAGCAACAGATTGGTGGCTGCCAGAGGCTGGGATTGGAGGGTGGTTGAAATGGGTGAAGGTGGTCAAAAGGTACAAACTTTCAGTTATAAAATAATTAACTGTAGCGATGTAATGTACAGTATAGTCACTATAGTTTACTATATTGAATATTTGAAAGTTAAGAGAGTTGGTGTTAAAAGTTCTCATCACAAGAAAAAAATTGTAACTATGTGTAGTGATGAATGTTAACTAGATTTACTGCGGTGATCATTTCATAATATATACACATATAGAATCATTACTAATGCTATATATCAATTATATCTCAATAAAAAATATTCTAGGCAACTAAGTGCATTCTATTAAAGAATTCCATATGAAATTTCCTTTGCTTGCCAGATCTGTCATTAACATGTTTAGAAGAAAATGTGATTGGATCACCTGTCTTCATTCTTTCATAGAGACACCCTCTCCCCCATAACTAGAGATAATGTGTTACAGTCTACTTTTCTTAATCCTGTCTTTCCAGACCTTATAGTTTTTTTGTTTGCTTGTTTGTTTTCATTTTTGTTTTTGTTTTTTATAGGCTATATCTCTAGATATTCTTCTTTAAAGAATTTGAAAAATCTAACTTTACATCTATAGGTCCCTCTCTCAAGGTATTGTACAAATCCTGCTGCCTACCTGATTATAACTTTGACACAAGCAGGCAGGATAGAGTGCATAATCCCCAGGATAGTCTGAATGGAAAAAAAAAAGGAAAAATAGTACATGGATAAAGCAAATCTAAGGTCTCCATCCAAAGCTGACTATATCTGGTGACGAAATAGGCAAAGTATCGATAGTTTTTCCAATATAATAAGGGAAGTACAAAGTAATTTTGGAACACATTGGACACAGGTAGTATTCTCATAAAGCACAGATATCTTTGTGAGAAAATGAATGGGATTACAATATGTCAGATGAGAAAAAAATATCTTAAGAAATGAGGCAGTAAATCAAAATAAAGGTGACAAATGTCAGCACATGTATTAATTTTAATGAGGCATCTCAAAATGTTTATTTACTCTTAACCATAGGCTAGGGAGTATATGAAATATAATTTAGAAAATATTGAAGTCTCTAAAGCTTTCCTCTTCAGTCATTTCTCTCAATGTTCACAAGGATGGAAACACAAAGATGGATTATCACAAGGATGGAAACACAAAGATGGATTAAGTCAAAAATTTTTAAAAATCAATTAATGAATATTGTGCTATAATTAAAAAATAAATAAATCCCTGCTGAAGAGGAAATAATACGTGCCAAAACAATAAATGGTCATAAAGAAAACAAATTTTGTCAGGGGTAGGGGTTGGCTTTTAAAAAAGCATAATGGATAAATATATCTCATAATGTTTTATAGGTTTGCAATGCCATTGGGGACGTTGTATTTATCAAAGTTTGAACTGCAAAAACAAACTAATATTCCTTCAGTGTATACACACCAATGATAATATATAGCATAATTTAAATTATCAGTATTTAGATCAAATTTGAATGAGACATTAACTATGCAAGACACATTTTTGTCTATGTATCATAAGTATCATTGGTTAAGAGCTCTTTATTGAACTAAGACATTTTAGGACTTGCAAAGTACTGTGAAACATATGTTTGAACTGCACAAAATGCTTAAGTCCTTACATTTAAAACATATGTGTGTTTTTTGCGGCCTTTGTAGTTTTAAAGACCAGTTGAGCTTAGGAAAGTTTTGAATGTGATTGCTGAATTTTCAAATCACAACTCACTGTTTAGTAAACTTGTTTCCATTCTAGCTTTTAAAATAGTTGGTATTTATCTAAAACATAAACAGTAGACATAAAAATAGTTGTTCTCTAGAATAAGTGTGAGTTTGTGATGCACTGTATACATGGGCTTGATCACCCACCCACACTTTCTTGTCAAGATACTCTTTTCCTGATCTCATCAGCAAGCCTCTGAAATGTAGAAATTTGGCTGAAACCGATTTCTGGTTTCTTGCCAGGATGTCTTAGAGATAACACTGTTGAGAGTGTGATGCAAAAGAACAGACAGCTGTCCTCAACCTTGAAGACTTATCTGGTGTATTAGTTTAGAAAACCAGCTTAACATCAATTTAACCTTTAAAGAGCATATGTAAAAATAAGTTTCTTGTGCAGTTGTCTATGACAAGAATATAAATTATTTTCCCACAAGAATAAAAGAAATCTGTGCTTCAAAATTAGCCCTGTATAGAGTCCATGTCCTGAGGGAGAACCAGTTGTTTCAGTAGTGAGGTTATCTGCACCACTGGGCTTCAACTAATTAATTTTATTTTCTAATAGTATACCTCAAGGAGGTCACATTATTAAACTTTGATTGAATGAAGTAGCAAGGCCAGAAAGCTTTGACAAGCAATAAAAATTACCTACTATTCATAGAAACCCAGAAAATCAAATACTCCTTATTCATTATAGAAAATGAGAGTCTGATGTGCTTTGCCTGAAGAGCCCTGAATTTAGAGGTAGGGAAAAATGTGTATGCCATTTGGATTTGAGCAAGTTAGTTGATTATTTGAGCTGCACTCATCTGTAAAATGGAGGTAATAAGAATGCTTACTAGTTCATAAAATATTTTTGAGAATTAAAAGAAATATTAATGGTGACATTATACATGTTGATAACTACAAAAATATGATAACACTATCATCATATATATATTTTATTTTATTATTTATTTATTTATTTATTTAGAGCCACTGTTGTGGCTTCTCCCGTTGTGGAGCACAGGCTCCGGACGCGCAGGCTCAGCGGCCATGGCTCATGTGCCCAGCCGCTCCGCGGCATGTGGGATCTTCCCGGACCGGGGCACGAACCCGTGTCCCTTGCATCGGCAGGCGGACTCTCAACCACTGCGCCACCAGGGAAGCCCAAATATATATTTTAAATCAAAGACTAAAGTAGATATATCCTCTAATGTTCTGTGCCTTTGGACATTACCATACCCAGTTCCTTCTAATAAAATAAATTTTATTGCATATTATTCATCCAGAAATAATCAAAATTCCACAGCATAAGTCTAGAGGGCTATATTTCAAGGAGGAAAAAATTTCATAATGAAATGTAATTGTACCAAGAGGTTTCAGTAATGCTTGATAGGATTCCCTATGAAGTGTTTCCCCTTTCTGTAATTATTTAGTTTGTTAATAGACTCACTGGCTTTTCAAAGAGATTTTTCTTTTCATACCCCCCTGATTGAATGCAGAAAAGTTGCCTTTATTCTTTCACTAAGCAGGAAGACCTCTGAAATCTAGAATGTTCCTTACCCAATACAAAGGAAGGAGTACACCAAAAGTATTATCACAATGAGGATCTGCTGCCCAACTGGGAATATTCTTTGGTAATAAGAGCCTGTAGTTGACCTTACTTAAGATCTGCCATTCTTGTCCTTATCTGTGGTGTTCCTTAACAGAATTGAGAGATATGCCACATCTCATACCCTATCTTTCTCCTATTGTTATCTCGTCTTGTTTCCTGATATTGGCCAAAGCACAGCCAAAAGCACACCTTATCTCACATACATTTACGATGCTGGCTGACTAAACCTCTCAAAAGTTGCACTGTTTCTGAAGCACAGCTTGAAAATTACAGAAACTGAACTAATGATTCCTTCTCTTCATTGTTCTTATACTAAAAGTATTTGTAGGAATATTATTATGGAGTTAACTGAGATTCTGATACAAATTTAGCATGCTACCAACCCAGATGTAGATAGTGGATACACAGCTTGACTGAGATGACTAACTAACAAGGAGAAAAACAGGTATTTCCTTTCACAAAGCAGTGGGTTCCAGAGCAGAGCCAGAAGAGCAGCACACAGAAAGAAATAAGAAATGTCTGTCCTTAAGAACTACCATGCCTCAGATCACTTTAAACACTTCCCTCTCTCCCTCTTTCTGTGTTTAAAGGAGATGGAATGACATTTTTAAGAGTTAATGTGTACACAAATAGTCCATAGAATGCTGAAATTATATTTTACCCCTTATAAGAATTGGGACTGTAGGTTAGAATCAGAAATGGGTCTTCAATATACCGATGACTGGGCTTTCCCCCAGGCATCCTAAATCAGAGTTTCCAGAGATGAGGTCAATGAACATCTGGTGATTCTAATGTGAACCTATAGTAAAATATCAATCTGTAAAACTTGTCCTCAGTTTTTCAGGAACCATGGCCTTTACAAGAAGATTTTTATTGACCTCCTGACTCCTAAGTACTGGTCCTCAGTAGGAACTGTCATTGTGCTGAGCCAGGGAGGAAGAGTGAGGGATGTAAGATTAGAGAATTATCGGCATCCTCAGGTCACAGTACTTTGTGAGATAAGGACTTTGTGTAGTCCACAGAGTCAATAAAATCCCAGGACATGATTGAAAAATCTGACTGCCAGAATTCTGTTTTCATAATAAAATAAATAACCTTAGTAAAAAATAATAAAGGCACATGATAAAAAAATCAAACAATGGAAGTATTCTTTTTCTTACCAACTCATACTCTCAATTCCTATAGTTAACTAGGAAGTTAACAGCTTCTAGAGTAAATTTACAGAATAAAAATAAAAGTATACAATTCAGTGCATATGCCCCTGTTGTTCATAAGAGAAATGTTGTTCTTTACCTTTCTTTTTCTTTGTAAAGTAATGTATTTGGGTGATCTCATAAAATTAGGCAATTATAGACACTTCATACACATATATGGCATGGTTATATAATATGCTTCAATGTATCTCACATTGGTTGATTTTGATGTGATGCCCCTATTTAAGAACCTCTTTATAAAGCTAGGATTAAATTTTCTACCAGTTGTGCACGTGGTAGATGTCAGGCTATTTCTAAGATCTTGCTATGGCAGAAAAAACTGCAATAATTTCTCTTTATACTTGTATTAATGTATCTTAAAATATATTCCTGGAAGAGGGATTTCTAGGTCAAAGAGTAATGCTATTTTTTTTTGCCCTTTTTTGTATTATCCACTTAGTCCAAAAAAATTGTACCCATTGAAATTCCCATCAAAAGTGTAATAGTGCTTCTTTTCTCACACTGTTATCAACAGTGGTTTTTATCATCTCTTTAACTTTTTTTTAACACGGATTTAGATTTTTCTCTATTTATCGTTATTGTCAACAGTCCTGTATTCAGCAGTGTTACCTCCAAATTACCATCTAATCACTCACTTACCCAACGGCTTACGCAATAGGGAAATCCTATGGGATCCACACACCATTAAAAAGGCATCAGTTCCATTAAATTTACTTCCTCCTCTATGAGTCATGCATGTGTAATGGGAAATGCATATATTCAGGCCATTGGCCAAAACGAAAAAATAACACATATTACCCATTCTAATTGAAAATATGTTCATTTTTGAAACTCATAAAACCTGTAGCTTGGTTGGGAAGATTCTTGATTCGTTGGGGATTTCAAATTTCCAATTTAATTAGACTTAAGTTATATTTCTGAGAGACTGAATTTTGGAGTATAAGAAGAGATATGAAGATGTAATTTCTTTACTATATGAATAGCCTGATATATAGGTATTTGAGTAGCTGCCTGTGTAATCTATAGCTCTCTCAACATATGAAACAGGAGATCAAAAAATTATATTGATAGAGAATATAAGAACCTCAAAGCTTAAAATAGATTATTTTAGTCCTCCCCCCACCTATGGTTGCTTTTGTTTATAATGTCCCCAGCTATGGTTATTGAATGGCAAAAGCCTGATGCCAAATATACCCTGAGGACAAACTCTGATGAACACTTAGCTGTTCTCAGCCTGAAGTGCAATTAACTATCCCATCACTGGCCTTGTTTAAAATTTAAGGATATGGTAGCAATAGTCATATTTTCTGATAATAGATTATGATAAAATGTTTTTCTTACATTATTGAAAATGCGTTTGCTTTAATTGATGCATATTAAGTTGAAAACCTGAAATTTGATCTAAACATTTGCATATTCTGAGCAAAGAGATGTTTGCTACTTTCTTATGGAATCATTTCAGATCAAAGTAATGTTCAGTTATGGGGGCACTCAGTTACTAGGATTTGAGGTATATGTATAAAACTATTTTTAAATGGTAACATAAATCTGATATTTATCTAACTTCTTTTTCTAAGAACAGATATCTTCCAAAAAAAATTTGGCTTCTGAAACAGATCTCCATGGGAGAAAATGCACACTTTATTTCACTTTCAATTATTTTTAATATGTGCATGCATAGATAGTAGCTAGATAGGTAAATGGAGGTCTGAAATGACTGATGGCAAACATTTAGCAAAACTTCCAAACAAGGAGTGGAAATAAGAAAGGGGACACAAAATCTTTTACTTTTACTTTCCTCAATTGGTTATTTCACTTTGATTTTCTTTTTGCCTGTTTCTTTCTCACAGTGAACATGTTTTTGGTTTTTTTTTTTAACTTTGGAAATTTAAAATTGCCATTAGAAATGAACAATTGGGGGACCTTCAAGATGGCAGAAGAGTAGGATGTGGAAATCAACTTCCTCCCCACAAATACATCAAAAATACATCTACATGTGGAACAACTCCTACTGAACACCGACAGAAGCCCTCAGACTTCCCCAAATGCAAGAAAATCCCCACATACCTGCGTAGGGCAAAAGAAAAAAGAAATAACAGAGACAAAAGAATAGGGATGGGACCTACACCTCTGGGAGGGAGCTGTGAAGGAGGAAAAATTTCCGCACACTAGGAAGCCCCTTCAATGACGAAGACAGGGGGTGGGCAGGGGGGAAGCTTTGGAGCCACAGAGGAGAGCACAGCGACAGGGGTGCAGAGGACAAAGCGGAGAGATTCCTGCACAGAAGATTGGTGCCAACCAGCACTCATCAGCCTGAGAGGCTTGTCTGCTCAGCCACCAGGACAGGTGGGGCTGGGAGCTGAGGCTGGGGCTTCGGAGGTCGGATCCCAGGGAGAGGACTGGGGTTGGCGGCGTGAACACAGCCTGAAGGGGGCTAATGTGCCACAGCTAGCCAGGAGGGAGTCCGGGAAAAAGTCTGGACCTGCCTAAGAGGCAAGAGACCATTGTTTCAGGGTGCACAAGGAGAGGGGATTCAGAGCACTGCCTAAAAGAGCTCCAGAGAGGGATGCGAGCCATGGTTATCAGCTCAGAGCCCAGAGACGGGCATGAAACACTAAAGCTACTGCTGTAGCTACCAAGAATTTTGTGTACAGCACAGGTTACTATCCACACCTCCCTCCCAGGAGCTTGTGCAGCCCGCCACTGCCAGGGTCCTCTGATCCAGAGACAACTTCCCCGGGAGAACACACGGCGTGGCTCAGGCTGTTGCAACATCATGTTGATCTCTGCTGCCACAGGCTCACCCCACATTCCAATTATAACTACTGTACAACTCCCTCCCCCAAGCATGAGTGAGCAAGAGCCCTCTAATCAGCTGCTGCTTTAACCCTCTCCTGTCTGGACAGGTAACAGACCCCTGAGGGTGACCTACACGCAGAGGTTTGGCCAAAACCAAAGCTGAACCCCAGGAGTTATGCAAACAAGAGAAAGGGAAATTTCTCCGTGCAACCTCAGGAGCAGCAGATTAAACACCCACAATCAACTTGAGGTACCCTGAATCTGTGGAATACCTGAATAGACAACAAATCATCCCCAAATTGATGCGGTGGACTTTGGGAGCAACTGTAGACTTGGGGTTTGCTGGCTGTGACTGACTTGTTTCTGATGTTTATGTTTATCTTAGTATAGTTTCTAGTGCTTGTTACCATTGGTGGATTTGTTTATTGGTTTGGTTGCTCTCTTTTTAATTATTTTTTTAATCTTTTTATTTTATAATTTTTTTATTTTAATAATTTTACTTTTTAAATACTTTTATTTATTTAGTTTAGTTTTTTCTCCCTTTTCTTCTAAGCTGTGTGGGTGACAGGGTTTTGGTGCTCTGGCCTGGTGTCAGGCCCGAGACTCTGAGGTGAGAGAGCTGAGTTCAGGACACTGAAACACCAAAGACCTCTCGGCCTCATATAATATCAATTGGCTAGAGCTCTTCCAGAGATGTCCATCTCAATGCTAAGACCCAGCTCCACCCAACAGCCAGCAAGCTCCAGTGCTGGATGCCCCATGCCAAACAACTAGCAAGACAGGAACACAACCCCACCCATTAGCAGAGAGGCTGCCTAAAATCATACTAAGTTCACAGACACCCCAAAACACACCACTGGATGCGGCCCTGCCCACCAGAAAGACAATATTTCGCCCCACCCACCAGAAAAAAGGCACAAATGCCCTCCACCAGGAAGCCTATACAACCCACTGAAACAACATTACCTGCTAGGGGCAAACATTAAAAACAACAGGGACTATGAACCTGCAGCCTGTGAAAGGAAACCCCAAACACAGTAAATTAAGCAAAGTGAGAAGACAGAGAAATATGCAGCAGATGAAGGAGCAAGGTAAAAACACACCAGACCAAACAAATGAAGAGGAAATAGGCAGTCTACCTGAAAAAGAATTCAGAGTAACGATAGTAAAGATGATCCAAAATCTTGGAAATAGAATGGAGAAAATACAATAAACGCTTAACAAGGACCTAGAGGAACTAAAGAGCAAACAGGAAAAGATGGAAAACAAAATAAATGAAATTTAAAATTCTCTAGAAGGAATCAATAACAGAAGAGGCAGAAGAACGGATAAGTGACCTGGATGATAAAACAGTGGAAATAACTACTGCAGAACAGAATAAAGAAAGAAGAATGAAAAGAATTGAGGACTGTCTCAGAGATCTCTGGGACAACATTAAACACACCAACATTTGCATCATAGGGGTCTCAGAAGAAGAAGAGAAAAAGAAAGGGTCTGAGAAAATATTTGAAGTGATTGTAGTTGAAAATTTCCCCAAATGGGAAAGGAAATAGTCAATCAATTCCAGGAAGCGCAGAGTCCCATACAGAATAAATCCAAGGTGAAACATGCCAAGACACATATTAATCAAACTATCAAAAATTAAATTCAAAGAAAAAATTTTAAAATCAGCAATGGAAAAGCAACAAATAACATACAAGGGAATCCCCATAAGGTTAACAGCTGATCTTTCAGCAGAAACTTTGCAAGCCAGAAGGGAGTGGCAGGACATATTTAAAGTTAGGAAAGAGAAAAACCTACAACCAAGATTACTCTACCCAGCAAAGATCTCATTCGGATTCGACAGAGAAATTAAAACCTTTACAGACAAGCAAAAGCTAAGAGAATTCAGCACCACCAAACCAGCTTTACAACAAATGCTAAAGGAAATTCTCTAGGCAGGAAACACAAGAGAAGGAAAAGACCTACAATAACAAACCCAAAACAATAAAGAAAATGGTAATAGGAACATACATATTATTAATTACCATAAACATAAATGGACTAAATGCTCCAACCAAAAGACACAGACTGGCTGAATAGATACGAAAACAAGACCTGCATATATGCTGTCTACAAGAGACCCACTACAGAGCTAGGGACACATACAGACTGAAAGTGAGGGGATGGAAAAAGATATTCCATGCAAATGGAAATCAAAAGGCAGCTGGAGTAGCAATGCTCATATCAGATAAAATAGACTATAACATAAAGAATGTTATAAGAAACAAGGAAGGACACCAAATAATGAACAAGGGATCAATCCAAGAAGAAGATATAACAATTGTAAATATCTATGCACCCAAAATAGGAGCACCTCAATCCATAAGGGAAATGCTAACAGCCATAAAAGGGGAAATTGACAGTAACACAATAATAGTAGGGGATTTTAACACCTTACTTTCACCAACAAACAGATCATCCAAAATGAAAATAAATAAGGAAACACAAGCTTTAAATGACACATTTAAAAAGAAGGACTTAATTGATATTTATAGGACATTCCATCCAAAAGCAACAGAATCCACTTTTTTCTCAAAAGCTCATGGAATATTCTCCAGGATAGATCACATCTTAGGCCAGAAATCAAGCCTCAGTAAATTTAAGAAAATTGAAATCATATCAACTATCTTTTCCAACCACAATGCTATGAGACTAGATATCAATTACAGGAAAAAAATCTGTAAAAAATACAAACACATGGAAGCTAAACAGTATGCTACTAAATAAACAAGAGATCACTGAAGAAGTCAAAGAGGAAATCAAAAAATACCTAGGAACAAATGACAATGAAAACACGACGACCCCAAACCTATGGGAGGTAGCAAAAGCAGTTCTAAGAGGGAAGTTTATAGCAATACAATCTTACCTCAAGAAACAAGAAACAAGAAAAATCTTCAAGAAAAAAGAAAAATCTCAAATAAACAACTTAACCTTACACCTAATGCAGTTAGAGAAAGAAGAACAAAAAACCCCCCAAGTTAGCAGAAGGAAAGAAATCACAAGATCAGATCAGAAATAAGTAAAAAAGAAAGAAAGGAAAGAAGAGCAAAGATCTATAAAACTAAAAGTTGGTTCTTTGAGAAGGTAAACAAAATCGATAAACCATTAGCCAGACCCATCAGAAAAATAGGGAGAAGACTCAATCAACAGAATTAGAAATGAAAAAGAAGTAACAACTGACACTGCAGAAATACAAAGGATTATGAGAGATCACTACAAGCAACTGAATGCCAATAAAATGGACAACCTGGAAGAAATGGACAAATTCTTAGAAAAGCACAACCCTTCCTGGTTCACCAGGAAATAATAGAAAATTTAAACAGACCAATCACAAGCACTGAAATTGAAACTGTGGTTAAAAATCTTCCAACAAACAAAAGTGTAGCACCAGATGGCATCACAGGCGAATTCTAGCAAACATTTAGAGAAGAGTTAAGACCTATCCTTCTCAAACTCTTCCAAAAGATAGCAGAGGGAGGAACATTCCCAAACTCATTTGACAAGGCCACCATCACCCTGATACCAAAACCAGACAAAGATGTCACAAAAGAACAAAACTACAGGCCAATATCACTGACGAACATAGATGCAAAAATCCTCAAAAAATACTAGCAAACAGAATCCAACAGCACATTAAAAGGATCATACACCAGGATCAAGTGGGGTTTATCCCAGGAAGGCAAGGATTCTTCAATATATGGTAATTAATCAATGTGATACACCATATTAACAAACTGAAGGAGAAAAACCATATGATCATCTCAATAGTTGCAGAAAAAGCTTTTGACAAAATTCAACACCCATTAATGATAAAAACTCTTCAGAATGTAGGCATAGAGGGAACTTACCTCAACATAATAAAGGCCATATATGACAAACCCACAGCCAACATTGTTCTCAATGGTGAAAAACTGAAACCATTTTTTCTAAAATCAGGAACTAGACAAGGATCCTTACTCTCACCAAAATTATTCAACATAGTTTTGGAAGTTATAACCACAGCAATCAGAGAAGAAAAAGAAATAAAAGGAATCCAAATCTGAAAAGAAGAAATAAAGCTGTCACTGTTTGCAGATGACATGATACTATACATAGAGAATCCTAAACATACTACCAGAAAACTACTAGAGCTAATCACTGAATTTGGTAAAGGAGCAGGATACAATATTAATGCACAGAAACCTTTTGCATTCCTATAAACTAATGATGAAAAATCTGAAAGAGTAATTAAGGAAACACTCCCATTTACCATTGCAACACAAAAAATAAAATACCTAGAAAAAACTTAGGAGACAAAATACCTGTATGCAAAAACTGTAAGACACTGATGAAAGAAATTAAAGATGATCCAAACGATGGAGAGATATACCATGTGCTTGGATGGGAAGAATCAACACTGTGAAAATGACTATGCTACCCAAAGCAATCTACAGATTCAATGCAATCTCTATCAAACTACCAATGGCATTTTTCACAGAAGTAGAACAAAAAATTTCACAATTTGTATGGAAACACAAAAGACCCCGAATAGCCAAAGCAATCTTGAGAAAGAAAAATGGAGCTGCAGGAATCAGTCGCCTGGACTGCAGACTGTACTACAAAGGTACAGTAATTAAGACATTACAGTTCTGACACAAAGACAGAAATATAGATCAATGGAACAGGATAGAAAGCCCAGAGATAAACCCATACATATATGGTCATCTTATTTTAATAAAGGAGGCAAGAATATACAATAGAGAAAAGACAGCCTCTTCAATAAGTTGTGCTGGGAAAACTGGACAGCTACATGTAACAGAATGAAATTAGGACACTTCCTAACACCATACACAAAAATAAACTCAAAATGGATTAACAACCTAAATGTAAGGGTAGACACTCTGAAACTCTTAGAGGAAAACATAGGAAGAACACTCTTTGACATAAATCACAGCAAGATCCTTTTTGACCCACCTCCTAGAGAAATGGAAATAAAAGCAAAAATAAACAAATGAGACCTAATGAATCTTAAAAGCTTTTGCACAGCACAGGAAACCATAAACAGGACAAAAAGACAACCCATAGAATGGGAGAAAAACATTTGCAAATGAAGCAGCTGAGAAAGGATTAATCTCCAAAATTTACAAGCAGCTCAATATAAAAAAAACAAACAACCCAATCCAAAAATGGGCAGAAGACCTAAATCGATCTTTCTCCAAAGAAGATACACAGATTGCCAACAAACACATGAAAGGATGCTCAACATCACTAATTATAAGAGAAATGCAAATCAAAACTACAAGGAGGTATCACCTCACACCAGTCAGAATGGCCATCATCAAAAATTCTACAAACAATAATGCTGGAGAGGGTTTGGATAAAAGGGAACCCTCTTGCACTGTTGGTGGGAATGTAAATTGATACAGTCACTATGGAGAACATTATGGAGGTTTCTTAAAAAACTACAAATAGAACTACCATATGACCCAGCAATCCCACTACTGGGCATATACCCTGAGAAAACCATAATTCAAAAAGAGACATGCACCACAATGTTCATTGCAGCACTATTTACAGTAGCCAGGACATGGAAGCAACCTAATTCAACTGTCCATCGACAGATGAATGGGTAAAGAAGATGTGGCACATATATACAATGGAATATTACTCAGCCATAAAAAGAAACAAAATTGAGTTATTTGTAGTGAGGTGGATGGACCTAGAGTCTGTCATACAGAGTGAATTAAGTCAGAAAGAGAAAAACAAATACCATATGCTAACACATATATATGGAATCTAAAAAAAAAAAAGTTCTGAAGAACCTAGGGGCAGGACAGGAATAAAGATGCAGACGTATAGAGAATGAACTTGAGGACATGGGGAGGGGGAAGGATAAGCTGTGACAAAGTGAGAGAGTGGCATGGACATATGTACACTACCAAATGTAAAATAGATAGCTACTAGGAAGCAGCCGCATAGCACAGGGAGATCAGCTCCATGCTCTGTGACCACCTAAAGGAGTGGGATAAGGAGGGTGGGAGGGAGATGTAAGAACGAGGTGATACAGGGATATATGTATACATATAGCTGATTCACTTTGTTATACAGCAGAAACTAACACAACATTGTAAAGCAATTATATGCCAATAAAGTTAAATTAAAATCAATAAATAAAGGTAAGATAGAATATTATAAAAAAGTAAACAATTTTAGGCACATAATTTTTAAAAATTATCTTATTTTATCCTTAGGCACACAATAGTAGTTGCAGGGTCATTGTTATTGGTTACACTTCAAGTCCCTGTGATAATCTCTCTATGTAAGTGGATGAGATGTTAGTGTATTCCTAGAGAAGGCTATTCACTACCAATTTTTGCAATAATGGAAATGTTCTATTAACCATTCTGTCATTAGTCACACATGGCTAGTTAGCACGTGAAATGCACTGGTGAGCCTGAGAAACAGAATTTTAGGACTTTGTTTAAATATAAATAGACACGTATAATCACTACCCTACTTGACAGCATAGCTCTAGATCATAATCAGAAGTTCTTGTTCCAAGGAAGCTAAACAGTTAAAATGGTATCTTAATGTAGCCTCTGAAAAACAGACTGATGTTCACAGACGTTCCTTATGAAGACAAGTTTCAGTCTTTTGTGGCCTCAGCTCCTGACATTAGAAGCAGGGAATGCACTTCACTGGCCACTCCCTGGCCTATTTATTTATTTTTATTTAGTTATTATTATTTTTTTTGCGATACGCGGGCCTCTCACTGCTGTGGCCTCTCCCATTGCGGAGCACAGGCTCCAGACGTGCAGGCTCAGCAGCCATGGCTCACGGGCCCAGCCGCTCCGTGGCATGTGGGATCTTCCCGGACTGGGGCACGAACCTGTGTCCCCTGCATCGGCAGGTGGACTCTCAACCACTGTGCCACCAGGAAAGCCCCCTTCCTGGCCTATTTAGTATAACAACTCATCCATTAGCAGTGGAGACAACATATCATTTGTTTAACTGCTTGATCTTAATAAGGGAGATGACACTTATTACACCAGCAAAAAAATTAAGACTGCTGTATCTAAGATGAAGTTATTTTTTGCTTGTCATGACACTTGCAGTTCATAAACAGACTTAATCTTCTTCTTTTCCTCTCTCACGTTTAGATAATCACAAACAGAATATTAAGGAATTATTCTGTACAATTCCATAGCCTAACCTGTGAATCCATTGTTAGAATATGGGTGAGAATATAACTGTGTAAAGATTATGTTGATTCTTTTGATTCTATTCTCCCCAAAGGGAGCCAATCAGTTAAAGAATACATGTATATTGACTCACAGCTCAAGAGCAAAGAGTTTCCTCCCAGGAAATTCAAATCAATTAAATACAAATACATAATATGTCCAATTGGTGTAAGATCAGCAATGAACAAAGGAATGTGTTTTTAAAAAAGCGTTTTGATCAATTTCTATAGTCAATCAGATAGCAAGTCTATGTTAGAGGGATATGAGCAGATATACCTCTCAGGGTTTAACCTGTTTACAAATAAAGCATATCTTAAATTCCCATCACAACTAAGCTTTAGTCTTGCCATGTAATAAAAAATAAGCTTTATAATATGTGTTAAGCACCATAATTTCAAAAATCAGAAGATTTAGACATAGATTTGAGTATTTAGTATATGTAGATTATATATAGACATAGATATATAGAGATGGATGATATATAGATTTCAATTTAAATTAATTTTTGAAACCCTAAGGCATTAAATGAAACGTATAAGTTAAAAAAAAAACACACACACACAAAGACTTTCTTCTTTTCTTTAAATTCATGACAGAAAAAATTTAAATGACTGTTTCATTTCTGGTTTTATTGGCATATCTACTTTTAATTGATTATCACATCTTCAGGATTTTTTTCTTGCAGGTTAGATCTTGCAAAATTAGAATGGGTGGGAAATTTTTATTGTTTTCTTGCATTATTTTCATGGTTCATTCCAATATAGTTTACACTAAAATTCCATGGGAAAAATGTTCTGAAGAAACTTCAATCAATTCAACATAAAAATAGGAAATTAACCTAACAATATCCTGTATTGATCTGATGCATTTAAACTAATTACTTGAAAGTGCATCCCTCTCTCTGAAGAACATATCCGGTACGCCAAGATTGTATCATCTGACACATAAATAACCTAAGCTAATGCAAATATATACATAATTTTCCATTCAGAATTGCCACTGCAGGGTGTTAAACGGTTATTACTGTAATGAGTGTTCCAATAATGAATTAAACAGTTTAATGTTTTCCGTAGTGCATTAAATGATTCAATGTGGAACTTAATCTTTAGAAATACTGAAAATGTGCAACCATTCCACAACTATGAGCTAACATACTTTAAATATGCTCTTTGGAGTTAACAGAATGTTTATACATGAGCTGAAGAGCTTAATGGCAACAGCAGTATGATTTTACCTTTAAGATGTAACATCAGAGAGAAAAGGTTTACTTTACTGATAAATATTTCTGTAGAGCAATATTTCCAGCTGTGAAAATAGTAAAGCTGAAAAATAAGCCTCAGTGTCAAGAGTACATTGAGTTGTTTAGATATTTGCTAAAAAATTACATCTTTAGGCCACAAGGAATATCTAAACAAATAAGAGATAAGACAAGTAGCAAAGAAAAAGGAAAAAGAAAACCAAGATAAGAGGTGCATTATGTAAATCTACAGATGCAGCTGAGGGACACCTGGGCATACTGTTATGTATAACATAAGTATGCAGAATCACAGGGTGGATATGGGAATGTGGAGAGAGAAGGAGCAAAAGATATTGATAAGGAATAGGCAGTGAAAGATCTCACAGCTTAAAGATTTTTATTCATTTATGTATTATTTTTCAGTCATGGAAGTATTAAACTAAAGTATGTCATAACCGAATCTGTAGTTTAGAGGAGTCCAGGAGGCAATGTGATCACAAAATTTCAGGGAGGGAAAAAGTGATGAGATCTTAGACAGAGGATGGGTATGGAAATAAAGTAGAGTTAGCCTTTGGAAGCAATTTGGGAGATATCAAAAAAAAAAAGTGGGGGAACGGGAGTTAAAGGCTAAGAGTGATGGAGATAAAAGCATGTCCAATAACTTTCAAGTTTCTATCTAGGAGTACGGGCATTTGCATTTTGCTTTTGAAATGATTCAATATTATAAGACAAATATATACTTTAGATAAGTAAGAGTTAGCAAAAGAAATTGCCTATGAAAGAAAAGTGAATGAGAAACATCACTTAATAAAGAATGCTATTTGGTTTGCCCCTAACTATTAGGGAACTAATCAAAGGGTGTAGTTTGCCATATGCTCTGTACCAACACTTAGACCTGAAGCCTTTTCAAATGCACATGATCTAGCATGAATAGACCGCATTAAAAACAACCAATAAAATGTCTCTACTAGCTAGTAGTTTTACTACTTTTAATTATCTTTATCAGATAGACACACCAAACTACTTTTTTATTTGGCTAAATCACTAAAGAGTTGTCTGTTTTAGTATAAATTGAAAGTTTGCTTCACTTAAAATTTGAATTCACAAGGGCTATTTCTGTCCTTAACTAAAATTCAAGAGTCCATAGTATGTCCATGTTTCTAGTGTACATGTAATGATATTGCCATATTCTTAGTATTATTTGGATATTAAGCTATAATAATGAACTCTTTGGACCGCAACTGTTTGGTTTATTTCTACTTGAACTGCTATTTCTATACACATTTCACAAAAGTATATGACTATTCTGGGGTGAAGGGAGCAGTGAGGAAAAAAATGAGGCCTTAAAGGAAGTTTATTTGATTCTCAGAGGAATGAGATTGTGGCATTTATGAGTTTATTGGGATGTTTTAGTACCAGCAGTCTTAGAGTTCTGGACACCTAAAGAGTACTGATCCTGTTACACTTTAACTTTTCTAATGATGATACTAAGCTCTAGTTCTCTTATTTAAAGATGCTTATACTAACTGTGTCAATTAGAAGACAAAACAAAAACAAAAACGTAACATATTTTTATATTATCTGAACTTCTAGTCAACTATAACTGAAACTGGAGGTGTGTGGAAACAGAGAGAAGAGATACTGATTTATCAGCTTTCGATTCAGTGCTTACTTATTTTTAGTTTTGTTTTGTATTCCTTGAAAAGGATAACTGAACTAACACAAACTATGGTACCTCCAAATGACTCAGGTATATCATTTCTGACTCCCTATTTTTCTTATACATTTAAGCAAGACAGAAAAGTCTAGTAAGTAATAAACAAGATGTGTAGGAAATCCTCATTTTGGAAAAATGGAGAATGTGAAGTTGATTGAATGGTTCTCACAAATTAGTGATTTTCTTTAGCAACAAAAATTACTTTATAATGAATATATAATTATTTTACTCCAGATGGTTTTGTCATCACTTGCAAGTTTTAGAGCATTTTAGAAAATTTCCCTTGGGTTCTGAGAAATACTTCTACAATACTTGGTAACATGTGTCACCACATCACTTTTATTTATGACTGTGAATTTTCACCATTACAACTAGTTTCTGCTGGTGGAAGAGAAGAATGCATAAAGGTGATGGTAATAAAAGCCATGAAGGCATTTATTTTGTGTAACTCCAGTGTGGGGAAGGGTAGCACATAAATTCATCTTGTCAGGAGCAGAAAATTTTTTTGTTCAATTTTGAAGCAATAGATTTTTTTTGTTTGTTTTTGATGAAAGTGGCAGGCATGTCTAAATATGTTCCAGGGAGCTGTCAGTAGTGATAGCTTGAGAGAAAGAACTGTAAATAAAGTGATAATTGCTTTCAAAGATTTGTAGATATTTATGTTCCTTTAACAGTAATTTAATGATTAAACACTTTAATATGTACAGAATATTGATATTATATGCCCATTGAAAATCATTCTAAATAAAAAGAACAACAACAGAAAAGTAAAGTGGTCAACATATCCTAGGATGACTTCAAGATTTGAAAAATAAAGCATTTTTAAAAAGGTCTTAAACCTTGAAAACTTAGATGCACAAAGCTTACTTATGAGCTGATCATATAAAATTTTAAGACTGATGAACTTTGAAAACATGTGGATATAAATTGGCTACTACTTTCATTTCAGTAAATATTTGCAATACATTTGAACATCACCAATTAGAACATTGGCTACATATGTTAGCATGATGCATTTAGCAAAATGATTTTTTTTTCTGTGAGATGCCAGAAAATGCTTGAGAAAAATTAAAACCCAAGTATGAGAGATAAAAAAAAATAACAATCAATGTAGTAAAAAGTATTGGAGACAAGAGATAGCTAGAAACACTACAAAGGAATTGGTAAACATTGAACTTTACCCAAAGACTGCAGTGGCATCAGGACAGCAGATGGCAAAGTGCTAACAAGCACAGGAAGACACCCAAAACAACTGGAAAGTATAATTTAAGGAGCTATATGAGGTACCAAGGGACCATATAGATGGTACCAAGTGTGACGCAATCATCTGCACAGCCATAAAATAACCTTCACCTTTCCTGGCAGGGAAGGAAACTGCAGTAAACAAGTTCAAACTGGGAAAGGTGCATGGTACAACGTTACAGATGAACTCATATACGAGCTGGCAACTATGTACTAAGTGTCCTTCATAAAACCTGTCAGTGGGCAAATGGGAAACAAGGGACTGGCCAAGTATCAGTGCAAATCAATCCACATAACACTTCCCCTAACCAGCCAGACGTGAAAGAGAGCAAGGGTTGCTGAGGATCATCGTTCTCAGGTGGAAATGTTAGGCTGCCACACTTTGGGAACCGCCTACAAAGAGAGGCGACCTGGGGATCAGAGAAGAAGTTGAGAGAGAGAGAGAGAGAGAAAGAGAGAATGAATAATATTTCTGTTACCTGGTCAGATAGCCCAATCAGATTTTCTTCTTGGATTTCACTGATTACAAAGGTATTTAGACCATCGAGTGCAGATTGAAAGAGCTTATAATGATTTAGAAAGATAACTTGATTGTTATAACGTAGGTCATCACATTTCCAGACACTGAACGCACATCTAGCAGTGATCCAGAAAGCATGAGGATTAAATACCTTACAGTATTATGAATTTGGATAATATCTGAAGCCTTAGCCACACACCCCCAAAAAAATCACCTAAAAACAGACAAACAAACAAATAAATAAAATTGCATGAAGGAGTTTTAGAAAGATCCAAACTTGTCAATTTCATTGTCAACTGATAAAACCAAAATTCTATTAGAAAGTTTTCCCCATGCCTCCATTCCCCACACTGTATTTTTGCTTTTTCTTACTGTATGTGTGTTGGGGTGTGAGGTAGGAGTGGGGATTGGGAGACATGGAGGGTATCAAAGTTTTGTCAGTTCTCTCTGGCCAAAGACCACAAGTGGCACCAATTAAACAAGTTGGATTTAATACTCTTTGAAGCAAAGAGAATGCATACCTCCAGGATCTGTGGATATTTCATTAAGAAGGTGTTAGAAATAACTTGTAGGATTTGGGCTTCTGTTAGGTGAGTTGGGAAAAGTTTAAAGAAGCCAGACTTTGCACTGGAGGCAGGGGTAACTCTATGATTGGGTATCTTAATAGATCTTATCTAAAGTGAAGACTAGCTCTGAGCTAAAGCTGTAATTGAGAAAAAAGCAGCATTCTTACTAGTAGGATAGAGGATGTTTGGTCATTTCTGTGGTTCGGACAATGATCCTATTTGGTCTGTGTTCAGACATGATTATGTAGTGGTCTGGATTTTGTGTTAATCCATCATGGCCACAGATTGGCCTTGTCTAATGTTGATGCTCTGTGAAAGTATTTATGTTCATCAGGAGAGTACCATGCCATGAGTGCCAGGCCAGCTTGTAGCAGCAAGGTCTAGGTTACATTGTTGGCAAGCACCTGGATAACAGAGGTTGCTTTTCTTTTTCTCAGTGTTTTACAGTAGATCCAGCTAATTGCTAATAAGTGCTATATTTTCCAAATATAGTCCAATATAATAATGCCTTCCTGCTCTCTATTATTGGCGTAGTCGAACCTCTATTGCATTCTAGATCTGAGTTTCCTCTGCTTGCTTGCAAAGCCAGTTTGCATATTCGGTAAGTGTGATGTGTATTTATAAATGAAAAATGAAGAAAATTATATTTCCCTTCATAAACATGATCCTCTTTCAGTGTTTCTTATTTTGTTATACTTCTGAACTAAAATCCTAGGAGATATCTTCCACTCCTTGTCACCTTTTCCTTATTGTATATCAAAATTGTTACCAAACCTTACAGATTATAACCAAGAAAAACCTCTAGAATGTACCCTAAACTCTCCACTTTAATTCCTGCCTGGTTCATACTCTCAACTTTGAACTCTTTCCAGTATTATACTGCTTCCAATATTTCCCAAGCCCCATCGATTTCATTTCATCTAGGCAATTGTCATCTCATTTAACTCCTTTTCAGCATTTGGCACAAGCCCCAACTCTTCTGCTTAAAGATTACCTTCTACTTACTGCCAAAGAAAGATTATTTTGGTATTTCTCCTACCTCAGTAGTAAGTGGTTTCCATTCCTTAATCCTTTGACAGTTTTAAGTGTTCCAAGGGCTTCTATTCTCAACGTGTGTAGGTGTCAGTTTGCCCCTCACTCTAAACCTTTTCACTGTCCTCTGTCCTGCACTTGCCTGCTGGGGCTGAACTGACCACTGAGCCTGCATCACCCAGGCTCACTTGCAGGGCCCCTACCTCTCTTCACTACAAAGTCAGTCAGGCACACCTTCATTTCCATGGCCTTGGTACTGCCTGCCCTCCAGTAACCCTCAGCCTTTCAACCCCTAGTGCTGCTAAGAGCTTCACACTGTTGTGATTCTCCTGGTGCCTCCACATCCCTCATTGCTTCTATGACCCTGCCCATACTTGTAACATAAAACCCTCTTCAAAATTGTGGTTCATGGGATTGGGACAATATGAGATTGTCAGGACTCTGAGTGACTCACAAATATTGGTTCTTTTCCCTTTCTGTATTTCCTAGATTTGCATCTCAGTCAGTATATCTCTAACTTTCTTGATTTTCATCTGCATCTTTACTGAATTTTCAACCAATATTTCTAAGTACTCTCTCTATATCTTCACCTTTATACTTCACAGACACTTCAAATGCACTGTTTTAAAAGCATTTCCTTCAAAGTCACTCCCTCTCCCATCTTTGCTATTTTCCTAAATAACAACCCAATTCACCATATTGGCTGAGCTGGAAACCTAGGAGTCATTCTACGTCATCTCTTTCCCTCCAATTGCCACCAAATTCCATCGGTATCCCTAAAAACTTGTTAAACTGTTTTCATTAAATACCAATACAAAATAATGTTTTATATATATTTGAAAATCTATAAACACTACTGTCTCCTGAGTCTTAAAAAATATATCTATTGTCTCTCCCTACCTAATCACATTCTTTCCCCCCTCAGAAGTAGCCATTATCCTGATATTTGTATTTATCTATTAGTCCAATATGTATTTTTAATTTATTATATTTTGTATTTGTAGCTATTTCTTCTTAAAATTAGCTTAGTCCTTTTTATTGTCTTTTGATTTTTTCTTACATTATCAATCCATCTTCTTAAAATTTTTATTACATATACTTATTTTATATTCCATGTGCAATAATTCCAATATTTGAAGACTTTGCAGGTTCTGCTCTGTATTGCATATGGGATCTTCTTTATTTGTCATTTTCTGGTAATTTGCTATAAGCCTGTATTTCCTAAAATTTACCAGTGAGAATGCTTTGAGGCTTCTTTTGGAGAATATTTGCATTTATCTCTCTCACATGCCTGTGTCCACTGCTAGGAAGGAGTCATTTTAACTACACATCTGCCTTGAGTTTTTCACACCATGAAATGGAATCATTCCATACTGCAAACCTGTGTGAGGCTAGCTCTGCTTGCAAGATATCTGGGGAGGCTTTTTCTTTCTAATTTTACAATTCTCCATGAACTGTGGGAGTGGCAAGGGATGGATTTATATATCTTTGTATGCTATGTTAAATTTCATAGATTTGGTGGTTCTATATCTAAGTAGAAAGTCTCCTATTAAGTCTCCACCTTTAGGTGGTCTTCTGCCTTTCCTGAGCTTTTTCCTTCATTTACCTTGATTTTCAAAAAACAAGGTTATAATGTGCTTAAGTTCGATATGCTTGTCAAATGTTTTGAAATCAACAATCTGCTTATCTCTTTAGCTTCCCTCTTTTATACTTTTTGGACTCTTAGATTCCTTACTTATACACACACACACACACACACACACACACACACACATATATATATATAATATCTCATATATATTCCTATCCCACATATATGTTCATATTATAATTATATATATATTTCACTTTAAATGTTTTTATCCAGAAATTTTATTTGTTTTTAGTGTGAGCATCAATCAAATAGGAAATAGCAGTTTTATATCCTTAATAAATTTTAAATATCTTTTGTCCTCTGTTTAATTCTGGCCCTCAACATTCTTCGTCTGGAGGATTGAAATATAATTCATTCTTCATGATGATGACAGAGTGATCTTTCTCTAATGCATTCTGGTTATTTTTTCAGTTCTTACCTATCTTAGTCATAAATATGTCCACTAATCTAACATAGTGTCTGTTACATAGTAGGCACCAAATGAAAATACTGAATAAGTTTAGTGAATCTGACTCACCAGTTTTATCCTCACCAGTTTCTATCCTTCCCTTTTCCTTTCTGAATAAAGCCCAACTCCTTAACTTGACATACAAAGCTTTTCCTAATTTAACCTGCACTTGCCTACTCAGCCTCAGCAAGAACCAGGCTTGCCCTTATTCATTGTTCTTTCTTTAGTTTCCTTAACTGTAAATGAGATCTATAAAATGCTATGAGTTTGTAACAGAGTTTATGTGGAAAGGAATATAAAAACTTTTGTGCAAGTGTGTTCTCTTGACCTTTCAAAACTGTTCTTGCCACAGTAGTATTTTAACATTAAATTGATCATTTTACATCTCTAAACAAAAAAATTAATTAGTTTCCCATTGTAATTAGAATTAGCTGAAAATATTTAAAATGGCTCTTAAAGATGTGCATTTTCTAGCAGTAACCCACACACAGTTTTTCAACTTCTCTTCATGTCATTTTCTCTTTGAGGCCAGCATCTGCATCACACTGAACTTCTTTCATTTCTTGCCATTTACATGCTTCCCATTACCTTAGTACTTCTGCAAATTTTCTTTCTTTCATCTGAAAAGCTCTACAACTTCTTTCCTTGATTAACTTCTTAGCCACCTATCTCAGTCTTCCCAGGCTGCTGTAGCTAAATACCAAAGACTGGGTGGCTTAAACATTTATTTCTTACAGTTCTGGAGGCTGGGAAGTCCAAATTCAAGGTGCCAGCAGACTCAGTGTCAGGTGAGTAGCCCTATTCCTGGTTTCCAGACAGTTGTCTTTTCATTATATCCTCACATGGTGGAGAGTAAAATATAATCTCTCTCATGTCTCTTATAAAGGCACTAATCCAATTCATGAGGGTTCCATCCTCATGACCTAACTACCTCCCAAGGTCTCTCCTACAAATAATTCACATTGAGGACTGGGGCTTTAATACATGAATTTTGGGGGGACATAGTCCTTAGCACCACATCTGCCTGGATTTTCATAAAACTACTGAGAGTTTACATCACATCTATTAAGATTGAACTGGATGGATTTAACAGATGTTGAAGCTTCTTATAACGTTTAGTTGAGAGTACTTATTGTTTGTTATATTATATGTGTGGGATTATCTGATAAATACATTTTTTTCTCACAAGATTATACATTCCACTAGGAAAGTCTATGTTTGTTTGCCCGCCAGTGCCTAGTAGAGTCCCTAGTACATAGTTAGTTAATTAATACCAGCTGAAAGAACATCCATGTTTCATTGCTCTATACAGTGGGTCCAAACGTTCTTCAGATTCATAAAATAATATATTAGCCAAAAAAGTTAAGGGTTATGGGACTAGGTGTTCTCTACATTTCTCTCAAAAATCTAAAATCCCACAATTTTCTTATGCCCCATACCTAATAAGGATATTTTTTATCAAATCATTCTTGTGATGCTATTGCATATTTATGTTGGAGGAGAGGAGGAGCCATATGAAGAGCACAGAGTCTATGCAGTTATCTTTAAATAAAAACTCTGAATGTAGCACAGGCACAGAAATTTATTATTATATATGAGGACAAAAACTTAGATCTTTGTTTACAATTTTATTTTCTTTGTTTAAAACTTGGTGTTTTCAATTACAAATGGAAAATTCAATACAAGCATACTGATATATAATCATATTTGGATGTGAAATGGAAGGCTACTAGAAACTTTCTTAAAGGAAAAAGAAATGTTGAAAATATAATTATTTTACCTGTTTGCCGATCATATCCACATTAGTAATAAAGCACAATTTTTGTGTAATGTTTTTAAATATTAAAAATAGGCTGATGATAACCATTACTACCATGAGTAATTAGGTCAAAATACTAACTTGTTACTCAGTAAAAAAGACATTTGGTAGTTAGAAGAAAACATTCATGAATAGGCCTATGTAGATTTAAGTTTCATTCACCTTATAATTGCTTTTGTCGTTTCTTTTGCTGCTTGACATGAAGGTGAGAGAAGGAGAACAGATTCAACAAGAAACAGCAGGATTCTTATACAAATACACAAAATCAAGAAACCATAAATAATTTCTTCCTTTTCTAAGTATATAAATAATATGTTCATGAAAAACACATTTTGGCAGACTAGTGGGAAAAATTCCTATTAGATTTTAATTTTTCTATTGTTTTATATTTTAGCTAAAGCTTGTGTATATTTTGTAGGTCTCAGATAGATATAAGGTCAAAATATTAAAATTTAAGATAATTTTGATAGTAATGTTGCTCTCCAGACTAGGTAAAATCATGGAAGATAGTGGCAGAAAATATTTCAAAAGTATTAATTGCTTCAGATATGCAGGGTTACAGGTGCTAGTATTAGCATTGATTTTTGTTCTTGGTTATAACCAAGTGGCCAGAAAATAGGGAAGTGCTTCCACTTATTAACCATTGACGCTAACAAGGTCTAACATGGCAGTTACTAAGTCATTTGGTGGATTGACACCATTTACAACTTCTATAATTATCTAGAAAGAATTATATAATATGATCTGCTGCTCATAAAGGTGAAAACTAGCCCAAATGTCATCCAAAACATGTGAATAAACTGATTGGTATCACACTAGTAATAGATATATTAATTGTATCTATAATCTTATGATTTTTATAGATGATTTAGTGTATAGCATTTAATTTTTGTTTCCAATAGTTTTAATAAAATTATTTACTTTAATGAAAAGCAACAAAACTAAATAGGAAACTATGATTTCTTCTTTGGTTTAATTAAACATGCCTATGGGGAGTCAGGCTATTCAAAACATGAGACTTTTACTAAGTACGTATTACTTACTTGTAGGCATCATGCCCTAATTGTAGAATTAAAAAGAAAATGAGAAAATGAATGGAATTCTGAGCATTGGCATTATGAGCCCAACTTGATAAGTGAGAGCAAATCTTTAAATATTTATTCTCAGTCCTCATTCTAAACATTCCAGTTAAATTTTAAAGCAAGAAATATTGCAATTTACCTGCTAATCAAGTGGAATACACATCCTAGTTTTTAAATAAAGTAGTGTTTTGTCTTTCAAAAAAGCAAACACAGCTCTGAATAAAAAGAGAATTTATTCATTTTTAATGCACTAATGCTATATCAAATCTGTATTTTTTCCTCTCAGATAAGGAAATACTATAAATAGAGTTTCAGTGACTATTGTGCTATTTTGTTACCATAATGCAAGTGAATTTGAAATGTAGTGATAGACTAATTTTATTCCCCATTCACAGTTTCCACTAAAAAGCAAAAACATTAAAAAATGGAGAGAATTGAATTTAAAAGCATACAAATAACAATAGTAATTTTTGCTTTAAAAGAAATTTAGTTTGCAAAGTCTTCTCATCAACAATATTTTTTCTTGGGGGGGGACCTTGAAGATGGCGGAAGAGTAAGACGCGGAGATCGCCTTCCTCCCCACGGATACACCAGAAATACATCCACACGTGGAACAACTCCTACAGAACTCCTACTGAAGGCTGGCAGAAGACCTCAGACCTCCCAAAAGGCAAGAAACTCCCCACGTAACTGGGTAGGGCAAAAGAAAAAACAGAGACAAAAGAATAAGGACGGCACCTGCACCAGTGGGAGGGAGCTGTGAAGGAGGAAAAGTTTCCACACACTAGGAAGCCCCTCCGCGGGTGGAGACTGCGGGAGGCAGAGGGGGGAGTTTCGGGACCACGGAGTAGTGCACAGCGACGGGTGCGGAGGGCAAAGCGGGGAGATTCCTGCACAGACGATCGGTGCCGACCAGCACTCACCAACCCGAGAGGCTTGTCTGCTCACCCGCCGGGGCGGGCGGGGCTGCGAGCTGAGGCTCGGGTTTTGGTTTTGGACGGAGCTCAGGGAGAGGACTGGGGTTGGCGGCTTGAACATAGCCTGAAGGGGTTAGTGCACCACGACTAGTCGGGAGGGAGTTCGGGGAAAAGCCTGCACCGGCCGAAGAGGCAAGAGACTTTTTCTTCCCTCTTTGTCTCCTGGTGCGCGAGGAGAGGGGTTTAAGAGCGCTGCTTAAAGGAACTCCAGAGACGGGCGCGAGCCACGGCTAAAAGCACGAACCCCAGAGACGGGCGCGAGCCCCCAAGACGGGCGCGAGCCGCGGCTGAAAGCGCAAACCCCAGAGACGGGCGCGAGCCGCGGCTAAAACCGCGGACCCAAGAGCCGGGCGGGAGACGCTAAGGCTGCTGCTGCCGCCACCAAGGGGCCTGTGTGCGAGCACAGGTCACTCTCCACAGCCCTCTTCCGCGGAGCCTGTGCAGCCCGCTACTGCCAGGTTCCCGCGATCCAGGGACAACTTCCCCGGGACAACGCACGGCGGGCCTCAGGCTGGTGCAACGTCACGCCGGCCTCTGCCGCAACGTCACGCTGCCTCTGCCGCCGCAGGCCCGCCCCGCACGCAGTGCCCCTCCTTCCCCCATCCCCCAACCCCCGGCCTGAGTGAGCCGGAGGCCCCGAATCAGCGGCTCCTTTAACCCCGTCCTGTCTGAGCGAAAAAACAGACGCCCTCCAGCGACCTACACGCAGAGGCAGGGCCAAATCCAAAGCTGAGCTCCTGTGAGCTGTGAGAACAAAGAAGAGAAAGGGAAACCTCTCCCAGCAGCCACAGAAGCAGCGGATTAAAGCTCCACAATCAACTTGATATACCCTGCATCTGTGGAATACCTGAATAGACAAGGAATGATCCCAAATTGAAGAGGTGGAATTTAGGAGCGAGATCTATGATTTTTTTCCCTTTTCCTCTTTTTGTGAATGTGTACGTGTATGCTTCTGTGTGAGATCTTGTCTGTATACTCTTGCTTCCACCATTTGTCCTAGGGCTCTATCCGTCCATGACTTTTTTTTAAAAATTCTTTTTCTTAATAATTAAGTTTAATTGTAATAACTTTATTATACTTTACCTTCATTCTTTCTTTCTTTCCTTCCTTCCTTCCCTCCTTTAGACAACGAATCACCCCAAATTGAGGAGGTGGTCTCAGGGAGCAGGATTTATGATTTTTCCCCCTTTACCTCTTTTTGTGAAGGTGTATGTGTATGCTTCTGTGTAAGATTTTCTCTGTATAGCTTTGCTTCCAACATTTGTCCTAAGGTTCTATCCGTCCCTTTTTTTTTTTCTAAATATTTTTTAATTCAATAACTATATTATACTTTATTTTATTTTTACTGTATCATCTTTCTTTCTGTCTTTTTTCCTTCTTTCCCTCCTTCCTTCCTTCCTCCCTCCCTCCCTCCCTCCCTCCTTTCTTTCCTTCTTTGCTTCTTTCTTCCTTCCTTCCTTTCCTCCTTTCCTTCTTTCTTTACTCATACTTCTACTAATTCTCCCTACTTTTTCTCCCTTTTATTCTGAGCTGTGTGGATGAAAGGCTCTTGGTGCTCCAGCCAGGAGTCAGGGCTCTGCCTCTGAGGTAGGAGAGCCAACTTCAGGACACTGGTCAACAAGAGACCTCCCAGCTCCACATAATATTAAACGGTGGAAATATCCCAGAGACCTCCATCTTAACACCAGCACCCAGCTTCACTCAACGACCAGCAAGCCACAGTGCTGGACAACCTATGCCAAACAACTAGCAAAACAGGAACACAACCCCACCCATTAGCAGAGAGGCTGCCTAAAATCATAATAAGGCCACAGACACCCCAAAACACACCACCAGACGTGAACCTGCCCACTAGAGAGACAAGATCCAGCCTCATCCAGCACAACACAGGCACTAGTCCCCTCCACCAGGAAGCCTACACAACCCACTGAAACAACCTTAGCCACTGGAGACAGACATCAAAAACAACGGGAACTACGAAAGTGCAGCCTGCAAAAAGGAGACCCCAAACACAGTAAGATAAGCAAAATGAGAAGACAGAAAAACACACAGCAGATGAAGGAGCAAGATAAAAACCCACCAGACCTAACAAATGAAGAGGAAATAGGCAATCTTCCGGAAAAAGAATTCAGAATAATGATAGTAAGGATGATCCGAAATCTTGGAAGTAGAATGGACAAAATGCAAGAAACAGTTAACAAGGACCTACAAGAATTAAAGATGAAACAAGCAACGATGAACAATGCAATAAATGAAATTAAAATCACTCTAGATAGGATCAATAGCAGAATAACTGAGGCAGAAGAACGGATAAGTGACCTGGAAGATAAAGTAGTGGAAATAACTACTGCAGAGCAGAATAAAGAAAAAAGAATGAAAAGAACTGAGGACAGTCTCAGAGACCTCTGGGACAACATGAAACGCACCAACATTCGAATTATAGGGGTTCCAGAAGAAGAAGACAGAAAGAAAGAGACTGAGAAAATATTTGAAGAGATTATAGTTGAAAACTTCCCTAATATGGGAAAGGAAATAGTTAATCAAGTCCAGGAAGCACAGAGGGTCCCATACAGGATAAATACAAGGAGAAACACGCCAAGACACATATTAATCAAACTGTCAAAAATTAAATACAAAGAAAGCATATTAAAAGCAGCAAGGGAAAAACAACAAATAACACACAAGGGAATCCCCATAAGGTTAACAGCTGATCTCTCAGCAGAAACCCTACAAGCCAGAAGGGAGTGGCAGGACATACTGAAAGTGCTGAAGGAGAATAGCCTGCAACCAAGACTACTCTACCCAGCAAGGATCTCATTCACATTTGATGGAGAAATTAAAACCTTTACGGACAAGCAAAAGCTGAGAGAGTTCAGCACCACCAAACCAGCTTTACAACAAATGCTAAAGGAACTTCTCTAGACACGAAACACAAGAGAAGGAAATGATCTATAGTAGCGAACCCAAAACAATATATAAAATGGAAATAGGAACATACATATCGATAATTACCTTAAATGTAAATGGACTAAATGCTCCCACCAAAAGACACAGATTGGCTGAATGGATACAAAAACAAGACCCTTATACATGCTGTCTACAAGAGACCCACTTCAGAACTAGAGACACATACAGACTGAAAGTAAGGGGATGGAAAAAGATATTCCATGCAAATGGAAACCAAAAGAAAGCTGGAGTAGCAATTCTCATATCAGACAAAATAGACTTCAAAATAAGGACTATTAAAAGGGATAAAGAAGGACACTACATAATGATCAAGGGATCGATCCAAGAAGAAGATATAACAATTGTAAATATTTATGCACCCAACATAGGAGCACCTCAATACATAAGGCAAATACTAACAACCATAAAAGGGGAGATCAACAGTAACACATTCATAGTAGGGGACTTTAACACCCCACTTTCACCCATGGACAGATCATCCAAAATGAAAATAAATAAGGAAACACAAGCTTTAAATGATACATTAAACAAGATGGACTTAATTGATATTTATAGGACACTCCATCCAAAAACAACAGAATACACATTTTTCTCAAGTGCTCATGGAACATTCTCCAGGATAGATCATATCTTGGGTCACAAATCAAGCCTTGGTAAATTTAAGAAAACTGAAATTGTATCAAGTATCTTTTCCGACCACAACGCCATGAGACTAGATATCAATTACAGGAAAAGATCTGTAAAAAATACAAACACATGGAGGCTAAACAATACACTACTTAATAATGAAGTGATCACTGAAGAAATCAAAGAGGAAATAAAAAAATACCTAGAAACAAATGACAATGGAGACACAACGACCCAAAACCTATGGGATGCAGCAAAAGCAGTTCTAAGGGGGAAGTTTATAGCAATACAAGCCCACCTTAAGAAGCAGGAAACATCTCGAATAAACAGCCTAACCTTGCACCTCAAGCAATTAGAGAAAGAAGAACAAAAAAACCCCAAAGCTAGCAGAAGGAAAGAAATCATAAAAATCAGATCAGAAATAAATGAAAAAGAAATGAAGGAAACAATAGCAAAGATCAATAAAACTAAAAGCTGGTTCTTTGAGAAGATAAACAAAATAGATAAACCACTAGCCAGACTCATCAAGAAAAAAAGGGAGAAGACTCAAATCAATAGAATTAGAAATGAAAAAGGAGAAGTAACAACTGACACTGCAGAAATAAAAAAAATCATGAGAGATTACTACAAGCAACTCTATGCCAATAAAATGGACAATCTGGAAGAAATGGACAAATTCTTAGAAATGCACAACCTGCCAAGACTGAATCAGGAAGAAATAGAAAATATGAACAGACCAATCACAAGCACTGAAATTGAAACTGTGATTAAAAACCTTCCAACAAACAAAAGCCCAGGACCAGATGGCTTCACAGGTGAATTCTATCAAACGTTTAGAGAAGAGCTAACACCTATCCTTCTCAAACTCTTCCAAAATATAGCAGAGGGAGGAACACTCCCAAATTCCTTCTACGAAGCCACCATCACCTTGATACCAAAACCAGACAAGGATGTCACAAAGAAAGAAAACTACAGGCCAATATCACTGATGAACATAGATGCAAAAATCCTCAACAAAATACTAGCAAACAGAATCCAACAGCACATTAAAAGGATCATACACCATGATCAAGTGGGGTTTATTCCAGGAATGCAAGGATTCTTCAATATACGCAAATCTATCAATGTGATAAACCATATTAACAAATTGAAGGAGAAAAACCATATGATCATCTCAATAGATGCAGAGAAAGCTTTCGACAAAATTCAACACCCATTTATGATAAAAACCCTCCAGAAAGTAGGCATAGAGGGAACTTTCCTAAACATAATAAAAGCCATATATGACAAGCCCACAGCAAACATCATCCTCAATGGTGAAAAACTGAAAGCATTTCCACTAAGATCAGGAACAAGACAAGGTTGCCCACTCTCACCACTCTTATTCAACATAGTTTTGGAAGTTTTAGCCACAGCAATCAGAGAAGAAAAGGAAATAAAAGGAATCCAAATCGGAAAAGAAGAAGTAAAGCTGTCACTGTTTGCAGATGACATGATACTATACATAGAGAATCCTAAAGATGCTGCCAGAAAACTACTAGAGCTAATCAATGAATTTGGTAAAGTAGCAGGATACAAAATTAATGCACAGAAATCTCTGGCATTCCTATATACTAATGATGAAAAATCTGAAAGTGAAATCAAGAAAACACTCCCATTTACCATTGCAACAAAAAGAATAAAATATCTAGGAATAAACCTACCTAAGGATACGAAAGACCTGTATGCAGAAAATTATAAGACACTGATGAAAGAAATTAAAGATGATACAAATAGATGGAGAGATATACCATGTTCTTGGATGGGAAGAATCAACATTGTGAAAATGACTCTACTACCCAAAGCAATCTACAGATTCAATGCAATCCCTATCAAACTACCACTGGCATTTTTCACAGAACTAGAACAAAAAATTTCGCAATTTGTATGGAAACACAAAAGACCCCGAATAGCCAAAGCAATCTTGAGAACGAAAAAAGGAGCTGGAGGAATAAGGCTCCCTGACTTTAGACTATATTACAAAGCAACAGTAATCAAGACAGTATGGTACTGGCACAAAAACAGAAAGATAGATCAGTGGAACAGGATAGAAAGCCCAGAGATAAACCCACGCACATATGGACACCTTATCTTTGATAAAGGAGGCAGGAATGTACAGTGGAGAAAGGACAGCCTCTTCAATAAATGGTGCTGGGAAAACTGGACAGGTACATGTAAAAGTATGAGATTAGATCACTCCCTAACACCATACACAAAAATAAGCTCAAAATGGATTAAAGACCTAAATGTAAGGCCAGAAACTATCAAACTCTTAGAAGAAAACATAGGAAGAACACTCTATGACATAAATCACAGCAAGATCCTTTCTGACCCACCTCCTAGAGTAATGGAAATAAAAACAAAAATAAACAAATGGGACCTAATGAAACTTCAAAGCTTTTGCACAGCAAAGGAAACCATAACCAAGACCAAAAGACAACCCTCAGAATGGGAGAAAACATTTGCAAATGAAGCAACTGACAAAGGATTAATCTCCAAAATTTACAAGCAGCTCATGCAGCTCAATAACAAAAAAACAAACAACCCCATCCAAAAATGGGCAGAAGACCTAAATAGACATTTCTCCAAAGAAGATATACAGAATGCCAACAAACACATGAAAGAATGCTCAACATCATTAATCATTAGAGAAATGCAAATCAAAACTACAATGAGATATCATCTCACACCAGTCAGAATGGCCATCATCAAAAAATCTAGAAACAATAAATGCTGGAGAGGGTGTGGAGAAAAGGGGACACTCTTGCACTGCTGGTGGGAATGTGAATTGGTTCAGCCACTGTGGAGAACAGTATGGAGGTTCCTTAAAAAACTACAAATAGAATTACCATATGACCCAGCAATCCCACTACTTGGCATATACCCTGAGAAAACCAAAATTCAAAAAGAGTCATGTACCAAAATGTTCATTGCAGCTCTATTTACAATAGCCAGGACATGGAAACAACCTAAGCGCCCATCATCGGATGAATGGATAAAGAAGATGTGGCACATATACACAATGGAATATTACTCAGCCTTAAAAAGAAATGAAATTGAGCTATTTGTAATGAGATGGATAGACCTAGAGTCTGTCATACAGAGTGAAGTAAGTCGGAAAGAAAAAGACAAATACCGTATGCTAACACATATATATGGAATTTAAGGGAAAAAAATGTCATGAAGAACCTAGGGGTAAGATAGGAATAAAGACGCAGACCTACTGGAGAACGGACTTGAGGGTATGGGGAGGGGGAGGGGTGAGTTTTGACAGGGCGAGAGAGAGTCATGGACATATACACACTAACAAACGTAGTAAGGTAGATAGCTGGGGGGAAGCAGCCGCAAGGCACAGGGATATTAGCTCGGTGCTTTGTGACAGCCTGGAAGGGTGGGATGGGGAGAGTGGGAGGGAGGGAGACGCAAGAGGGAAGACATATGGGAACATATGTATATGTATAGCTGATTCACTTTGTTATAAAGCAGAAACTAACACACCATTGTAAAGCAATTATACCCCAATAAAGATGTTAAAAAAAAAAAAAAAAGAAAAAAAAACAATATTTTTTCTTAATGAAGTTAAAAGAATGAAACCTTTTAGCATAATATGAACCACAGTGTACTAAAACCCTGTTTGTTTCCCATTTGATCACTATTTTGAAACTCTATTTTCCTGTACATTTTCAGTTCTGTCCTCTATTCCATATTTTACTATTTTGGAAAGTCTTTTTTGTTGTTTATGAATTGCTAGTTTTTTCCCTACCTTCTGTGCCTAGGTAGTCATGTCAACATAAATTATTTTTAGGTATTTTAAAAAATTGTACAAACATAATAATATTTTTATTGCAAAACATATATGCAAATTTTTTTTTTTTTTTTTTTTTTTTGGTACGCGGGCCTCTCACTGTTGTGGCCTCTCCCGTTGCGGAGCACAGGCTCCGAATGCGCAAGCTCAGCGGCCATGGCTCACGGGCCCAGCCGCTCTGCGGCATGTGGGATCTTCCCAGATCGGGGCACGAACCCGTTCCCCTGCCTCGGCAGGCAGACTCTTAACCACTGCACCACAGGGAAGCCCCGCAATTATAAATTTTAAAAGGTATTGCTTAAATAGCTCTTCCTTTATTCCTGATGTTCCAATATCCCTTCTACTATCACTTTTTTCACTTGAAGAACTTCTGTTAACATTCTTTTTAAATCAAATTTTCTTGGTTTTCCTTCATCCAAGAATTACTTTTTCTCCTTTATTCCTGAAAGATATTTTTGTTGAACAAATGATTGTGGGTTGACAGTTCTTTTCTTTCAGCCTTTAAATTTGGTTCTCCACTTTCTTCTGGCTTCTTATCATTCCTGATGAGATATTTACATTCATTTAAATAATTATTTTCTATATAATGTGATGTTTTTCTTTGGTTGCTTTCAAGACCTTTTCTCTTCTTTTGATTTTCAGCAATTTGATTATTATGTGTCTGAAAGCAGGTTAATTTATCTCTTTGGGGTTCAGTGAACTTCTTGGATCTCTCTATTTATATCTCATTAAATTTGGGAAGTCGTCAGCCATTATTTCTTCAAATATTTTTCCTGCACCACTCACTTTTTCCTCTCCTTATAAGGCATGAATATTGACCTTTTGATATAATCCCATAGGTCACTGAGGTTCTGTTCCCTTTATATTTTTAATTTATTTTTTATCTGGTGTTCAGAATGAGAAGTTTCTATGATCAATCTTTAAGTTTACTAACTTTTTCCTCTATTATCTCTATTCTTATAGTGAGCCCTTCTTCCATTCCAGTTATTTTTTATTTCTGTTATTGTGTTTTCCAGTTTTAGAATTTTCATTTGATTCTTCTTTATGACCTCTTGTCTTAGAACACCTATTATGTATTGATTTTTTTCAAGAAGGTGTGCCATTACCTCTCAAACCATGGTGATTATAACTGTTTTACAAACTTTTTCTGATAAGTCAAACATTTGCATCATCTTGGTGTTGGTGTCTGTTGATTTACTTTTTCATTGAGAGTTGTTTAGATTTTCCTTGTTCCATGTAGTCAGGTAATCTTGGATTGAATCAAGGGCATTTTGAATACTATATTATGAAACTCAGAGAGCTGTAAAATCTTCCAGGAAATGTTAATATAGTTTAGTTTTGTTATGTTTTAGAAGGCAGTCCACCTGGTAGGGTTTAGATTTCAAGTTCCAACCTGGATTCTGTGGGCATGAAATTCACTCTGGGACCTAGGCAATGCTACACACCATTATTCAGTTCTCAAAATCTTTGATGTACTGATTCCTGACAACTTCATGCATATGTAGCTTGAAGATGAGCCAAAAAATGATGTGGTGATTTAACGGTTGCCTTTATTCATCTCTATCCCTTCTGATGTTCTCTCTCCATTCTCAGATTCCTAAGGATGTCCTTTTCTGGTGTTCTGGCCAAACAGTCAGGGCCTTACACATACCTGGCTGTCATGTACTTCCTGCAACTGGTAATGCTTCTTGCAGAGCAGCAAGAGAAAAGAACATGCATAGCTACCACTGCCTCTACATGATGCAGAGCAAGAAGAATAAAAAAGGACTCCTTCACTCCAAGGGAGCTGCCCTTGAAAGTATGCTAGGATACAGCATTGTCTGTTCAATAAATGATGCTGTTAATTGGATATCTTTAGAAAATAATCTTGTCCCATATTTTGTGCTGTACACTGTATAAAAAGGATGGATTATAGAATAGTGAAAAATGAGCAAGAAAATTCTAAAATAAAAGAAAATGAGATTATCCTCATGTAGCTAGAATAGACAAGAAACACATAAAAAGCACTAACCATAAAAGAAAAACTTACAAAATAGGACCTCATTAAAAATAAGAATTCTGTTTATCAAAAGATACATATAAGAGAGTTAAAAGATAGACCAGATGGGAGGAATAAATCTGTAATGCATGTATATATAATAAAAGACTAGTACCTGAAACACATAATGAATTCCTAGAAATCAAAAAGAAACATATAAGATGACCAAATATTAAAAAGTGATTAAAAGACTTGGCAAGTACTTCAAAAAGAGTAAATCCAAATAACCAAATGAAAAGGTACCCAGTACCTTTGTCATCATGGAAATGCACATTCACACCATAATGACAAAAAACTATACTCCCACTAGAACAAGTAAAATTAAAACAACTGACAATACAACTTTGGAGACAATGTGAAAGAGCTGGAACCTTCATCAATCTTGTGGGAGGCTAAAATTATTACAATTACTTGGAAACATTTTAGACATTTTCTATTAAAGCTAAATGTATGTTTACCCAATGCTCTAGCAATTCCACTCCTAGGTATATATGTAAGAGAAATGACTGCTTATGTCTACCAAAAACATATATAAGAATGTTTGTAGCAGTTTTATTCATGATGAGTAAAACTGGAAACAATGCAAATGGTCACTTACTGCAGAATGATGTAGTTGCAGTAGCAGTAATGGCTTTAATTTGTTCATGCTGTTGCATAGTCTTGTAACACAGTGACTCTAGGCTGGCCATGGAAAGTGCGTGGGCCCATATGATAATATGATAACAACATGTGTTCAGCAGTGGCTTAAAAAAGTGCCTGAACATTGGGGCTTACCCTCTCTTTTCATTCTCTGTGATCATTGGTCCATTATATGGTAAAGCCTGGGAAAACTTGCTGGAAGCTTAATATGCATGGCATGTGCATTTATAAATTTTTTAAACTTTTAGTTCCAATCTATGTTTTTTGCCCTGATTTATAAGGTTTGAGGTGAATTCTATAAATATTTCTTCTTCAGCTGGCACACCATTAGGCCTTGTTGGTAGAGGTGATGAAAGGACATTGCAAGATGAAAACAACTCTTTCTGATTCTGGCACTTTTTATTGTTGTTACTTTTTTCTTGCAAGAGCTGGGTCACTGACAGGTAACATCTCTGCTGCAGACACTCATGATACAGAAGCTGTAGTGAGTATCACTGGTACTCCAAAAGGCAATATCCTAGCTAGTTCCCCTCCAACTTCTCAGTGAGTGGTTTCTTTGCCAGCCTAAATCCTCTATATTTCAGCAAATGTTTCTTGCCCCAAAGTTGACCACAGCCAAACTGTTTTAATATGATCTTATTTTGAGGCAAGACTACTCTGTGGTGATTTGGTACCTTTAGGGTGAAAGTGACTAAAAGAAGAAAGAGAAAATCTTAAGCAGTGCAGGAAATACTCTATATCTTAATATGAATTCTCAGTACATAAATACAAACACGTAAAAAAATTATCTAGCTGTGCACTTAAGATTATGTACTCTATTGTATGTAAATTGTCTCAATAAAAAAATATACCTATGTGTAGATGGATGGATGGATGGGTAGATAAATAGAAATATAGATAGATAGATAGATAGATCCTTAGTCATCTGCACAAACCGCCTATCTCTATAGTTCATAAGATGCTACCAAATTTCAAACTACATTTAGTTTCTTTTAATCTGGAACACTGTCTCAGCTCCTTTTCCTTTTTTGACCTTGATATTTTAGAAGTACATAGGACAGTCATTGTGTAGTATATTTCTCAATTTGAGTTTTCTTGTTTCCTCATAAATAAATTCAATTCATGCATTTTTGGCAGGAACACCACTTATCAAAATGTTTTGGTTAGTTAAAAAGGTAAATCTTGGAGGGATATCACCAGCATAGACCAAAGCATAGTTACTAAAATATAAACCTACAATTCACTCTAGGAATACTTTTAAAAGTTATAGTTTCCTATACATATTTGGAGTGATAAATTGTTTTATCATGAACACTTCACCTTTTGTTGTGACTTTTTGGCAAGAACAGTCTCAATATATCAAATATATACTGTCAGAGTAGTTTTTGAACAATGGTATAAACTCTTACTCTTAAAGGATTATAATAATTCCTTGTACTTAGAAGCATGGTGATTTATAGGTTGTTGTTACAAAAGGCAAACCTATAAATGAACGAAATTAATCTTGAAGAAAGCCAAGTACTTAGGGTCAGAAACTTCAACCTCAGTAGTCAGTCAATGTGAGAAATAAAGTCCCACATAAATATGAGGCTGGTTAATGCTCAGGTAAATTGTACAACTAAGATTATAGATAACTCTCTTATTATAGTTTGGTAGTCATAATATTTAAAACAATTTTTAATATTTCTGATTCATGATATGAGCACAGAGACCTTTCTAACAAAGCCATTTGGTGCATCAAGGATGTCCCCTGGGGGTGAGGAGAAGTTCTGGTTTTACCTACTGATGCATTTCAAAGTATCTCAAAACTAAGTTTCCTAAAACAACTATTTTATTTTGCTCACAATTTTGAGTCTATGTTTTGAGAAGTGCTCGTCTGAGTGGTTCACCTCTGACATAAATGGGATGGCCTGGGTTGGGATGACTAGGATCCACTTCCAAGATGACATCTTCCCTCACGTGTCTGGTGCCTGGATTCTCATTGGCTTCTTTTTCTCTCCACATGGCACCTCATCTTCCAGGTGGTCTCATTGTAGCTTGGGTTTTTCACAGCATGCTAGCTTTTTTATGGCTCCAATTCTTCCATAGGAACTTGCTTCCTAAAACAGAAAGCAGAAGGCTGCTGTGCCAGCTAAAGGTTATACAATGAAAAGATCCATCTAGCCTCAATGTCTAAGAGGAGGGAGATAGGCAAGGTCACATGGCAAAGATCACATGGAATGAGAGATATTCTGTGGCCATCTTTGGAACATTCTGTCTCAGGCAAGGTGCATTCAGAAGAGAAACCACTGTGGATTTTGTGGACTGAGAGATTTGTTATAGGAATGAGACCGTAAACAACTTTGTGAGGTGCTAGTGTAGTTAATATCTAAAATGAGGGGCACTGACTTCCTGGAGGAGATAAGTGAGTTGGAGCTTACAAAAAAATCTAGAAGTTAGGCATATCCAAATGCAGGAAGAGGACTACAAAAAAGAAAATGGTGTAGAAGTCTCTGGAAGGTTAATGGTCTCCAGAGATAGTACCACCTCTGTGAGTTCACAATGAAGCATCTGATGATGAACATGGAGTCTCCACTGTACAGCAAAACTAGCAATTAGGAAAGAGAGCTGGACATAGAATTGCCAGCAGCAAAGGCAAGCTGGAATCTGACCGCACCTTGGCCATTGTATCTCTCCCTATCTAAGCAGAGATAATTTACAGAGTATAATGGCTGCTACTTCACTTCCACCTCCAAAAAATATCATACGACGTTTCAATTTTTGACCAACATTAACTCAGAAATGTACAAGGAAGGGGATTCTAAGAAACATAGTTCCATATACAAAGATCTAACACTGCGGGAAGGAGGAGGAATGTTACAGTCCCCAACATCACAGCACCTCCTGCATCACACTAGGGGGTGTGTGTGTATACATGTGTGTGCGTGTGATCAGTCTGTTCAGCCATAACAAACGTGCATGTCTACAATCTGGATTAGATCATAAAAATTATACAATTAGGACAATGGTATCCATGTAATGTAAACATGGTTTTGGCTCATTACATTTTTTTTTTAATCCAAGAGGAAATGAAATAATAGAAAGAGAATTACATTCTTTAGACAGAAAGGAAAATATCTGCAGCATAATGGCTACTCTGAAACAGGAGCTCTTTTAGCTTTTACCTAAAAAATGTAAATGTAAACACTTCGTTTCGGGGACTGCCTAACCAGATAGGTGCACCCCAGCTTTGTATAGCTGTTAGGTTTTGACAGGTTTTACCACCTCTTCTTTCTGCCTTAACACTCTCACTTCCTCAAATCTCCAAGCCCAGCATTGCCTCAACATTAACCAACCCTGCTTTATTTAAAGTGCTACTGAACCACTGTACTGGTTTCTTTTCTTTGAATCTTTGCATCTTTAATATCTGCTGTAGCACTTTAAGCCACTCTGAACTACCTGCTTAGGTGGTCCAAGATGTTATTTACTCAGGTACCAACTATTGTTTATGTTCTATTGCAACGTTGTGGCATATATTTTGATATCTGCTCCAATCCCATTTTTCACATAACTTTGGATGCAATTTTATAGAATGGGATTTTTTTTCCAGGAGAACAAGAATCATGATGAATCATTTTAGAGATGAAATACACACACACACACACACACATACACACACATACACACACATATATATATATATATATAGGCTGTGCCTACGCCACATTGCCATCTGGCTATTACCTTTCTCCTTGGGATAATGGTAGTTTAGAAAAACTGTTTAGAGTTTACATAAAGGACAATAGCTTACAGCAAAAGCTTCACCTCACTTTATCTATAAAACGACCTGTGAAAAAAGTTTTTTTTTATTATAATCCCAATTTTTCAAAAAAAGGAATCAAGGTTTGAAGAGGTTAAATTAGGAGTCAAAACTAAAATAGCTTCAATTCCAGGAAAAAATGTCAATAAGAAGAGAGATTTGAATGGGAACTGTGGTGTACAGAAGACCTGAGAGCTTTTCTAATTATGACAGCTGTTACTCAGGTACTGTCTATTGTTTACAGGTATTTTACAAGAAGCCAAAAAATATTTTTTAAATGTGAAATATCTCAATTTCTACAGGAGGGCAGTATTTTTAATATTATTAGTCTAACAAAATACATCTCTGTTGAGATCTGTCTTCTGGAAAATAAATTTGCACCTTTGGTACATACATTGATCAAAAGCCCTACTGCTAGAAGTTTCATTGATAAAAGCTGCATGTCATACTCTCCATCTCCACTCTTAACCTCACCCAAACTATACTGTATGTTGCCTTTCTTCTCATTGATTTATACTGAAATCAAGCAAAAACTTTGATAAAATGTTCTGTAAATACTCTATTTTATATAGCATGGCCAGATCACTGAGTCCCCTGGCTAATATAAAATTTTTAAATAAGCAAGGTGTATAACATTATTTTAAAATAATAATGTAGAAAACACTATATATTTTGTAATTTTATATATTAAAGTTATAAAATTAAAATCTTATATTTAAATTACACATAAGAAGTCATTTTAAGTTTGTGTTGTTTCTCAACACTATTGTGACTTTCAATTATTTTATCCAAGATCTATTTCAGAGTGTCTTAATAGGAATTTCTAGTTAATAATGTCAGTTATCTAATTTTATTATATGTGAGTATCTGAAGGGCTACAATTACATTTCATCATTAAAGAAAATAATTTAAGTTGATGGAAGAAGGTATAGTATCTTCTGTAATTATGTAAGAATTTGCATTAAGTTTCAAGCATAGAAATGTGTCATTTCATTTCAAATAATTGTGTGGAACTGTCTAAATATTTAATGCTTTGCTATGCCTGTTTGATTTGGTACTTCTACTAATGCCAACTTATTCAAAGCATTTGAAGAAATAATTTGTTGATTTTCACTCATTTCACTCCCATGACAAGAAACAAAATAAAGGAGATTAAATAATATCAATTTTCATAATGAATTAAATATTCATTAAGATACTAAAATGTAATTATAAGGTAGATTTATTTCTTTAAACACCCTCCAGTCTGTATATTTATTCAGTTATTTATTTATTTATTTATTTATTTATTTTGTGTGTGTGTGTGTGTGATTAAAAATCTTCCAACAGGTTAGGTTGTTTATTTGAGATGTTTCTTGTTTCTTAAGATAGGATTGTATTGCTATAAACTTTCCTCTTAGAACTGCTTTTGCTGAATCCCATAGGTTTTGGGTTGTCGTGTTTTCACTGTCGTTTGTTTCTAGGTATTTTTTGATTTCCTCTTTGATTTCTTCAGTGATCTCTTGGTTATTAAGTAGTGTATTGTTTAGCCTCCATGTGTTTGTATTTTTTACAGATTTTTTTCCTGTAATTGATATCTAGTCTCATAGCGTTGTTATTCAGTTATTTATAAGTTGTAAATAATAAGCCATTTAGAACTATGAACGTTTCCACTGGTTACTGTACTATTTTAAAATTCAGTGAAATTCTCTCATAAAATGCAAATGCCCATAAGTTCAAACTTCTGGAATATTTGTCCTCTGGAAGGAGGTATTGATCTTTTCAATACCAAACAGATTTCTTTAATTGCCACTAGTAAAATTAGTGAGGACTGGTTGATAGCTAAAGCAATATATAACTCTAGTTGTGTACCCAAACTGAAATGAGTTATCACAATGGAGAGAAGACTGAGGAACATGTTGAGGAACATGACAAGGCAGATGTATCACCAACTAGAGTACAAAATTCCTTTACAAAATATTAGCAAATAAAAACAACAATGTATAAAAAACATTATACACCACAATGAAGTAAGATTTACTCTAGATATGTGGCTGGTTCAACATTGGAAAATTAGTTAATGTAATCCATCACACCAACAGGCCAAATATTTTAAAAAATATTTTTAAAAATCATATGCTCTTATCAAAAAATGTAGAAAAATACTTGACAAAAATCAACACCTACTCATGATAAAAACTCTCAACAAACTAGAAATAGAGGGGAACTTCCTCAACTTGATAAAGAACATCTACAAAAATACCTACATCAATCTTATACTTAATGGCAAGGAACTAGATGGATGTTTTGCTAAGATAAGGAACAAAACAAGGATGTCTGCCATCACCACTCTTATTCAACATTCTACGGGAAGTTCTAGCTAATGCAACAAGACAAGAAAAGAAATAAAAGTATTAGATAGGGAAAGAAGGAGTGTAATTGTCTTTGTTTACAGATGTCATGATTGTCTTCATAGGAAATTACAAAATTTCAACAACAAAATATCTCCTGGAACTAACAACTGATTGTATCAGGACAAAAAGTTTATATACAAAAGTCAATTGCTTTTTTTATATACCATCAATGAACACTGGAATTTGAAACTAAAAACTCAATATCATTTAAATTAGCACCAAAAAATAAAACGCTTAGGTATAAATGTTACAAAACATGTAAAGATCTATATGAAGAAAACTATAAAACTCTGATGAAAGAAATCAAAGAAGACCAAATAAATGGAGATATCCCATGTACATAGATAGGAAGACAGTATTGTCAAGATGTCAGTGAGGATGTGAAGCAGGAGGATCTCTGATTAATTGCTGGTAGGAATGCAAAATAGAAAAACCACTTTGGAAGACATTTTGGCAGTTTGTTACACAAGTAAAGATATTCTTACCATACAATCTAACAATTGTGCTCCTTGATATTTACCCAAATTAATTGAAAACTTAGGTCCATACAAAAGCTGCATAAAAGTGTTCATCACAGCTTTATTCATAATTGCTGGAACTTGGAAACAAACAAGATAGGTGTGTGGATAAACAAACTATGATACATATGCACAGTTGGATATTATTCAGCAATAAAAAAATGAACTATCAAGCCATGAAAAGACATGGAAGAACCTCAGATATGTATTGTTCAGTGGAAGAAGTTAGTCTGAAAAGGCTACATAATGTATGATTACAACTATGTAATAATCTGGAAAAGGCAAAAAGATCAGTGGTTGTCAGGGGCTTGAGGGGAGGGAAGGAGAGATAAATAGATTTGGTCCAGGCAGTGAAACTATTCTGTATGACATATGTGTCATTTTACATTTGCAAAAACCCACAGAATGTAAAACACATAGTGTAAACACTAATGTAAATTATGGACTTTAGTTAATACAGTGTATCAATATTGGCTCATGATTTCAACAAATGAAACACACTAATGAAAGATGTTACTATTAGGGAAACTGTGTGGGGAGGGCATGGGGGAATTAATGGGTTAAATTCATTTTGATGATTTTATTTTATTATGAAGTGAAATGTGTTACTAAGCAACTGTTAAAAGACAGGTTAAAAAACAGTTAACTGTGAATTCATATTAAATAAACACACACACACTTTGCTTTTATTGCACCATGTTCTTGTTACAAATCTATTGAAATGCTATTTTAATTTACTCTTCTATATTACAAAATGTACAAAGCACATCTATAAATACTTCTATATGAATCCCAGAAGAGTTGTTCCATTTTGCTATTTAGGTTTGATTCATTACCTTCTTTATAGTACTTCTTATTTAATCAAATCATTCTCATTAAAAATGCTCTTGAGAGTTTTCTTTTCCCCTTTTTCATTTTGACTGTATAATTGATAAACATTTCATGATTAATTTACAACACAAAGGAGAAAATATGGTAAAAAAATAATAGTATAATTATATTGTTAGTATAGATTATCCATAGATTGCAACCTAGGCCATCACCTTATATTTGGCATACAATATTTCTAAAAGTTTAATCCTACAGGAAGAACAACCAGTTTTTCAAAGACTTTATTTGAGGGGAGGAGCATTATTTCATTCTACATTATCAAAGGAAGAATGGGGATATATTCATATAATTCTCACTACAGTACAAGAGTGAGAACAGGATATACCTTGGATTTCAATGTAAGCCTCTAACATTCCTTTTAAGTCACACAATATTTTTTATTCTTTTTTTTTTTTTTTTTTTGCTGTGTTGGGTCTTCATTGCTGCATGCAGGCTTTTCTCCAGTTGCGGTGAGCGGGCACTACTCTTTGTTGCAGCGTGCGGGCTCCTCATTGCAGTGGCTTCTCTTGTTGTGGAACACAGGCTCTAGGTGCGTGGACTTCAGTAGTCGTGGCTCGCGGGCTCTAGAGCGCAGGCTCAGTAGTTGCAACGCACAGGCTTAGTTGCTCCACGGCATGTGGAATCTTCCCAGACCAGGGCTCGAATTCGTGTCCCCTGCATTGGCAGGTGGATTCTTAACCACTGTGCCACCAGGGAAGCCCAATATTTTTTATTCTTGATAAATGTTATTTCGTTTTTACATTTGTTGCTAGAAGATATGAGTTGTATTATTAAATGTTCTAGGGATTTATTTAGAGTGTCCCATATTGTGTAAAATTAATGGTAAAGATTTCTAGATTTTCAGAGTCTAGGAGTTTTGAGTTTCCAGGAGCATTCTTAATATTTTGTACAAAACTTTGGTCATCATCTTAAGTTTGCAGCTGTATGGGGGTGGGGGAAAAGTGGGGCTCTTCGATGAGATAATATGTTTTACAGATGAATTCCAAAGGCTCCTGAAAGAACAATTTAGATTTGTCTAAAGACCCAGAAGGAGTCAGTCTGGAATCTATTCTCTCAGAAATATTTTTATTGTCTAGTGTTTACATGACTTGAAAATATTCTGAGAAGCCATAGAAAACAAAAGTCAATATAACACAGAACCAAATCCATGTATTATTCTCAGAATATGTTAATCAGACTATGGTCTGTGTCAAAGTTTTTTTTTTTTTTGAAACAGAATCTATTTAAGTGGGCCAATCACAAACATTGTGTATGTATGTATGTGTATATATATATATATATATATATATATATATATAGTACATAATCTAATTTATGTACTGCTTTGCAATGAGTATATATATATATATATATATATATATATATATATACTCATTGCAAAGCAGTACATAAATATCATTAAAGAAACATGAACACTGCTCACAAGCAAAACATATACTGATTATATAAAACTCAACAGAAGGATATTGGCATGGAAAACTTTATGCTCATATAGAATATCCCAGCACTAAGATGCTTCCAAAAGAAAGTCAATTCCTCCTTTGCACAAAGTTACCATTTTGCTATCCGAAAAAGGTGTTAAATTCTGTAAAACCTCAAAATAGAAGTATTTGTGTAGAAAAGATAAAGAATAGTTTACCCTGTCCTGATTTCAATGTTAATTAGAATGCCTAGTAAATGTATAACGTTTATTAAGCCAATTTGTTTTGGTTGAGCCTGCAAACAAATATCTTGTGCTTACATTGGAAATTATATAATGAATCTTGAATCAAAATTTTGTGTGTTTCTTCATTTACTTTACTAAGTATTCACTAGCTAAAATGGGGGAAAAGGCAAATCATCATAAATAGAGAAACAAATAAGTCAGCATGTTTCTTCGTTTTGACCAACAAAGAAAAAAACCACAAATAAATATCCGGCATCTAAATGTAACACAGATTTGTTTAATAGAAGAGCTAGAAACAAAATTTGATATCAGTACTTAATTCTGTAGGATATTTTATGTCCCTTATAATTCATTATTATTATTATATAATTATTATTATCTTTTAAGTATTAAAATGTGCACTTCCTAGTTTTTGGTAAAAGCAGAAGTGTTCAGCAAATTTGGTGCAAGCTACAACTTACTTCAGTGGAGGTATCAGTCAGGTTCTAGTCAAGAGATAAAAGCCATGTCAGTGATTCAAATAGGAAAAATATAGAGTTTTTGACTAGTAAAAGGTGACTAACTACTAAAAGGGGGGAAGGGAGCTTCTAAAAAAATAAAGAAATAGCAAATGAGAGGAGTAGCTTTAACTTATGGGATGCATAAGGGTAAACATGAGAGAAACCTAGAATGTAAAATAACACACTGCTTCCCAGGCTGAGACAGACATTATTGGAGAGGGTGTGGCCGCCACATGAGCAAGCATACGTATGGCAAAGAAACTTGCCATGTGTGCAAAACAGAGCTAGACTGCAGGAGCAGCAGCCACTGTATGGCTGAGAAACTTGCAAAAGATGCAGGTGGGCCAGATTGTCCATAGGAACTGCCTATTACATAGCCAAGAAGTTCACATGAAAGTGCTAGTGTGCCACAGCTGGTGTCTAAACTTTGCTGCATATCCAGTGAAAGCAGTCAATACTTGAAAGAAGCTTTCTTTCATTTTCTAAAAAAGCTGAAAATATTTGTCAAGATAAACAGTAGTAACTTTGCTTTCTTCTTTTGTCATTTGAGAAAAGAATACCTAATCACCAAATAAAGATTTATAGATAAAGTAGCAGGGTGTTATTTTTGAAATGACATTCAATTGCCTACCTCCTCAGTGCCCACTGTCATACAAACACACACTCACTATAGAATATAGTATGTTCTTATTATTTTAAAGATTATGCAGGAAAAAAAGGAGAATTACTTACTTTGTTTTCCAGAACATTAGGGCATTTATGAAGATTATGTTAAATTCTTCTGAGACTGTCAGCAAAAGCCAGAGAATAGGTCTGAGCAACAGAGGGAAGTAGACATATGGATCAATAAAATAGAACTGAGAGTCCAGAAATAAGCCCATATATCTATTGTCAACTGATTTTTGACAAAGGTGTTAAGAGCATTCAACAAGAAAAAATAGTCTTCTCAAGAAATGATGGTGGGATAATTAGGTAGGCCACATGCCAAAGAATAAAATTAGATTCTTATCTCACACCATATAAAAAAATTAACTGAAAATGAATCAAAAACCTAAATATAAAAGCTAACACTAAATTTTGTAGGAGAAAATATAAGAATACATCTGCACGATATTGGATTTCTCAATCGATTGTTAGATATGACATCAAAAACATGAGCAATAAGAAAATAGATAAGTTGACTTAATCAAAATTTAAGGTATATATCTTTCAATGGACAATATCAAGAAAGTGAAAAGACAACCCATGGTATAAGGAAAATACTAGCAAATCATGTATTTCATAAGGGAATTATAAATTGACTATATAAAGAAATCTTTCTACAAAATAATAAGACAGATAATCCAATTAAAGATGATCAAAGGCACTAGATTTCCTTGGGAGAAGTGTTCATTGATACTCCTCTGTTTGAAATTGGTTTGACAGTATCTATCAAAGTTCTATAGGTGCAGGGCTTCCCTGGAGGCTCAGTGGTTAAGAATCCGCCTGCTAATGCAGGGAACACAGGTTTGAGCCCTGGTCTGGGAAGATCCCACATGCAGCGGAGCAACAAAGCCAGTGCACAACAACTATTGAGCCTGCACTCTAGAGCCCACAAGCCACAACTACTGAACCTGCGTGCCACAACTACTGAACCACGTGCACCTAGAGCCGGTGCTCCACAACAAGAGAAGCCACCACAATGAGAAGCCTGCGCACCTCAACGAAGAGTAGCCCCCCGCTCACCACAACTAGACAGAGCCCGTGCACAGCAACGAAGACCCAACACAGCCAAAATTAAATAAATAAAATAAATTTTTTAAAAATTTAGAAAAAAGTTCTATAGGTGCATATCTTTGCCTAGCAGTGCTAATACTAGAATTTATCTGAAAAAACTTTTTGCACAATTTTTCAAATATATATGTCATATATATTTTATATATGCAAATATAAATGTGTATAATACTTTGCTTCTAGCAGACATAGCAAGGAACTGTAAACAACTTCAGTACCCATGTATAGGGGATCAATTACTAAATTGTGATCCACATGTTATCTCAGTTTCACTAGGCACTTCACTTCCAAATCCTGTCATATGGTTGGTTATTGGCTGACCTCAGGTGCTCACTGGATGCTGTTGACTGTGTTGTTGACTGGAGATATCATGTCCTTACCATGTGGTCCTCTCCATAACACTACTTCCAAAGTGGCAGCTGAATTCTCCTGGAAAGTGAAGGAGGAGGGTGGGAGAGAGAGAGAGAGAGAGAGAGAGAGAGAGATGAAAGTCACAGCCTTCTTGTAACCTAAACTTGGATATGGCATGCCATAATTTTTTATATGTTCTATTTGTTAGTAATGATTCACTAAGTCCAGCCAACACTCAAGGGAAGGAGATTACACAAGGGTGTAGTAAATAATGGAAGGGGAGTCTTTGGGAAACATTTTTGAGACTGTCTACTACAATTGACATTTGCGGTGATAAAAGTTAATATAATATCGTGGGAATCCCAAAGGGGCAGAATTATCGAAGGTTTCTCATGAATGATGTTTTAGTCAATACACTAGTAAATAACCATAACCAATGAAGTACTGGTTGAGGGCAAAGGAAACATGGAAAAAATGTAAAAATAAAATTATAAATATCAATTGTAGTCTTGTAATTCTTGTGACCTGTACAGAAATAACTATTATTTATCAATATTCTGACAGATTTGATATATGAAGTAAGATAAAAATCATAATTTTACTATTTCTATCCTTCTACTAGAAATCACATTCATGGAAAATGGGATTTTCTATAACAATGTCTGATAACCATTCACTACTTAGGTTTTGAGATGCAAGTGTGAGCCATTCATGTTTTGGAAGTGAAAACCTATCAGAAATAGCATGTTTTTAGAGCCAACAGGTGCAGTAGTGGCAACTTTCAAACCTCTGGATCAAAGGTAAAAAAATACATTCCTTCAGTCAACAATCCCTGCAGTTTCTTGCTGATTTGCCAGCTTCCTAATATTGGCAGAAGTAGGAGATCCCCACGTGGACAAATTCTGTACTGTTGTGTTGGTTTTATTTCTTGGAGGTCCAGATTAGAGGCTACTCTTCCATCTCTTACAACCTCATTGTAAGCATTTATTTTCCTTCATTAAATCTTTCTTTTTGAAATAGTTAAAGTGATTTCTGTTATCTGCAACCAAATCCCAACTAATGCACTGAGACTTAAATGAAAGGATTGAGGAGTGTGAAGTCTAAAGGAGGCTAGACATTAAAAGAAAATCATATTATATTGATAGGTTATCAAGAAGATGATATCCTAATGAAATGTCCATCCCACCTCTAAAATTATCTTCTAATTTTTATGAAACCTCACCGTCAGAACACTCATGGCCAATTTTAAAACACAGTTTCAATACATTAAAATGATTTACATTATTTTAATAGTGACAGGACAAATGCCAATCAAAAAACAGCTAAGATCTCAATCAGCTACTGACTGGTTTGTTCAAGCACTTGAAAGTTTCACTAAAGCCAAAATTTCCAATATGTGCCAAGGCTTAGAACTTTTCAAAAGGTATAATATATTCTCTTAGATATTTTTAATAAAAAGCAATGTATGTGTTCATATGGCATTATATTGTTACAACTATCAATGATTTGTTCATATAAATTAACAAGCTTTAAAATTTTTCTTAAAGATATCTTCAAATACAAGAATAATATAATAATCCCCAATGTATCCATTCCCAAGATTCAATAGTAATCAACACTATTCCAATCTTGTGCCATCTATCCCCAGCCCCACCATATTTTTTTCCAGAGTGTTTAAAATAAAACCCAGATAAACAAATTCACTTATAAATGTTCTCTAAGAGATGGGTCCCTTTTAAAAATGCACCACAATACCATTATCATAACCAGCAAAATTAATAACAACTCCTTAATATTATATGAAATATTTGTCATATCCAATTTTCCCCAATTAGCTCCAAAATGTCTTTTTATTATGTTTTGAGTCAGGATCCAAAGTTCACATAATGCACCTCATTGTTATATTCATTTTCCAATAAAATTATACAGGCTACTGGTTTTCTAATAAAATGTAGTTATTTTTAATATTTCTGCTATAACAATTACTAGAAATTTGGCTAAAAATGACCCACGTTTATTATCTTACAGTTCTGTAGGTTAGAAGTCTGACAGGGGGCTTATCAGGCTAAAATCAAGCTGTGAGCTTTCTTTCTGGAAGCTCTCAGAGAAACTTGTTTCTTTGTTTTTCAGTTTCTAAAGGTTGTTTCTATCCTTTGGATCATGGTCTTCTTCCTTTATCTTCAAAGCCAGCAGCAAAGCATCTCTGACTTCACAACCCTCTGACTACAGCCTAGGAAAGTTCTCCACTCTTAAGGACTTATATGATCAGATCAGACCCACCCAGATATTCCAGGATAATCTCCTTATCATAAGGTTTGTAACTTCAATCACCTCTCCCAAGATACACTTGCTGAGTACTTTCACAGCTTCTGAGGACTAGGGTGTCGATATTTTGGAAGGGGGGAGTTATTCTGTTTATCAGAGGTATATCTCTTAAGTGTTTTGTTTTTCATTATAGTTTTTAACCATTTATTTTAAGAGTTTTATAGACTCACTGGAAGTTACAAAAAGAGTATATATGTAGAGTCTGATGAACACTTCATCCAGCTCCCTTCAATGGTGACGCCTTATAGCTGTAGATCCACATCAAAACCAGAAAATTGACATTGATAAAATTCCATTTATAGACTACAGACCTTATCTAGTTTTTGTCAGTGTTTACATGCACTTGTCTGTGTGTGTGTCTGTGTGTGTGCATAGCTCTATCTAATTTGATCCCATGTACATGTGCATGTGACCACCAACAGTCAAAATACAGAATTGTTCCATCACCACAGAAAAACTCCCTGTGCTACCCCTTTCCAGTTGTATTCACCTGCCCCACCACTGTCCTTATCCTTTGGCAATTTCTAATCCGTCTTCCATTTCTATAATTTTATCATTTCAAGGGTATTATGTAAATGAAATGGTACAATATGTAAGCCTTTGAGATTGGATGCTTTTTTTTCCTAAGTATAATGTCCTTGAAGTACATTCAAGTTGTTATGTGCATCATTAATTGGTTCCTTTTTATTACTGAGTAACATTTCATCATATGGATGTGCCAGCATTTGCTTAACTATCTGTCTGTTGAAGGAAATTAGGGATGTTTCCAGTTTTGAGCTATTCAAAATAAAGATGCTAAGAACCTTAGTGTTCAAGTTTTTGTGCAAACATAAGTTCCATTTTTCTGGGATAAATGCCCAAGAATATGATTTCTAGGTTATAGGATAAGTACATGTTTAATTTTATAAGAAACTGCCAAACTATTTTCCATAGTGCTTGTACCATTTTACATCCCAGAAGCGACGTGCATGAGGTACAGTTTCTCTTCATTCTTGCCAGCATTTGACATTTTCATTATTTTTTTTAAACTTAGTCACTCTAATATGAATGTAGTAATAACTCATTGTGGTTTTTTTTTTTTTTTTTTCCAGCACGCGGGCCTCTCTCACTGTTGTGGCCTCTCCCGCTGCAGAGCACAGGCTCCGGATGCGCAGGCCCAGCGGCCATGGCTCACGGGCCCAGCCACTCCGCGGCACGTGGGATCCTCCCGGACTGGGGCATGAACCCGCGTCCCCTGCATCGGCAGGCGGACTCTCAACCACTGAGCCACCAGCGAAGCCCTCATTGTGGTTTTAATTTGCATTCCCCTAAAGGCTAATAATGTTGAACATCCTTTCATGTGCCTCTAAGATTTTAGAGACAGACTTACTTCATAATTCAATGAATATTGAATATAACTATGTGGTCTTTACTTAATAATTCTGATTACAATTCAAAAGAAAAGCTCTTGTAATGTTCCCTTGTGATTTATATGCATTTATGAGGTTCATGAAATACAAATCACGTAAAAGAAGATAGAGTTAGAACAAAACCTCATTGATGTTTTCCTCTATTTCATAATATATTATAATTCAGGCAAATGCTGCTGTTATTTTGTCTAAATGAATTATATTTTGGTTTTTTTTCCTGAAATGAACTCTTCTTTTTAGATGCTAAGTTGAGTGAGAAAGGAAGTGGGAAAGAATACAGACTTTCATTGATATTTTGTTTACATTTTCAACAAGAACAAAACAAAATTATTTGTTAATTTGGTGTGTGTGTGTGTGTGTGTGTGTGTGTATATATATATATATATATATATATATATATATATATATATATACACACACACACATACACAAACTTCTGGAGTAGATCAGTCTGGATAAGGGAGGGGAAGGAAGGGTTGGTGGGAAAGAAATTTTCCTTTGCATTTAGCACTCTGTTGTTATTTTGTTAAATCAGATATCTAATTGTTCCCTTGTCTCTCCCTCCTCCTGCAATACTTCTCATCCCAGCAATCTTGAGAATTTGTGTAATTATGATACCACCAGAGGCCACAAATTTCCTGTGACCCTTTTTCTCTAGCAAGGGAGGTTATTTTAATAATCTTCAAATATGTGAGCAACCTAATCCCAGAACCACAAGGGGGCGTTTCCTAGGTCTATTCTGGAAAAAAAGTCACCATTCTGATCAGGGTTCTGGCAGAACATGGATAACACGTTCAAATTTGGGTAACTGAGGAAAGTTCAATAAAGGAACTGTTTAGAATAATGTGGTAAAACAGTAGGAGCAGGTACCATGGAAAACTTAGCCACCTATATTGCAATTTACTGGGGCCTTATTTTTTTTTTTTATTTTTTGCGGTACGCGGGCCTCTCACTGTTGTGGTCTCTCCCGTTGCGGAGCACAGGCTCCGGACGCGCAGGCTCAGCAGCCATGGCTCACGGGCCCAGCCGCTCCGCGGCATGTGGGATCTTCCCGGACCGGGGCACGAACCCGCATCCCCTGCATCGGCAGGCGGACTCCCAACCACTGTGCCACCAGGGAAGCCCTACTTGGGCCTTCTTGACCTGTCAGGCCCAGTTGGTAGGTAAATGCTATTGTCACTTTATAGTGGAGTGCTGCTGAGAATGTTCAGTTTTACCTTTACCTGAGTGATGTGTAAATGGATGAAACAGCAATTTACAGAAATAGTAGAATGGTTTGTTTCCTCACATTTAAAAAAAATACATCTTCACCCTCTTTTCTTTATCGAACATAAAAATCATAATATTAATAAAATTTTATGTAATCTATAAGCTAATAAGCAGTCATATAAAACTACTGGGTATTAAATGAGGAAAATACTAAGAAAACTTTAGTTAATGACTTTGCATCCCATGGCATGTTACCTATATTCAAACATACACGCAAATATATAATGAATTCAAATTTTATTGTTCTCTGTCTAGAACAATACTAACAATTGATTTATTCTTGCCTAGTGCTTATAATGTGCCCCAAACTATTCTAAGCACCTTACTTGTATTAACTTACTTGTACTCGGGTCTAGTCTTGTTTAGGAGTCTATGCCCTCAACCACTATACTAAATATCAAAATACCATTGCAGAAAACAAATCAGGACACAACAAAAACCTTACAACTAATATGATGTTTTGAAAATATAATTAGCATTTAGTCTTACTGACTAAAAAGTATTCTTTGAAATGATAAAGGGCAAGCCATCAATAGCTCTAACCTCACAAATATTTGCATTTTTATCATATTCAAAAGCTTCATGAGAAAGCAAATAGCCTGCCTTATAGCATCATGAAAAGAAGAAATAAAATGAGAAGAGGTACATTATTCCAACTAACAGCCCCATCTATGAGGACAAATAAAAGTTACCTGTCTGTCCCCTGGAAATACTTGTTAGATATAAGTAAAATTGAGTAACGTAATTGACTATCCTTTGATGCTTTCTCATATAGAGTTTGCTCTCTACCTAAGAGGGAAAGTTACTCTTCAGGATAACACCTTTAAGAATAACTTGAAAGAAAACATCCATTGAATTGAGCATTTTTAAAAGTTCTGCTTTCAACAGTGTCTAAAGGTTGAATGGTCATGCACAGAAGCCTGAACAAGTATTGATGCTCAGCCTATTACTAATGAGAAAATAAAGGAAAAGTCAGTTTCCTCTCTTGCAAATCTGGATTAAAGTGAGCTAATTTTGTTTACTAGCATGGATAGAACATCCTTTGTTATTATGACTCATAGGTAGACATTTATATGCTCAGGTTATAAAAGTACGATTAGATGGGGAGGGAGGGAGATGCAAGAGGGAAGAGATATAGGAACATATTTATATGTATAACTGATTCACTTTGTTATAAAGCAGAAACTAACACACCATTGTAAAGCAATTATACCCCAGTAAAGAGGTTAAAAAAAAAAAAGAAAAAGAAAAATATAAAAATAAAAATCCATCCAAAAAAAAAAAAAGTACCATTAGATGATTCATGGGTTTTGAATTAAAATAGTGTCTGGTGAGGAACTGGTAAACAGGTATTACAGGGTACCTAGAATTTTATTCAAGAGCATGTGGAAAACTTGAGCATACTTTTGGACTATATGTTTTAAAAATTCAACTAGGACTATAGAGTAGCATGGAATGTTTTGCTCTCTGAAGTGAGTCCTGGATGTAGCTGATGATGACATTATACAGAGAAGGAGGAGAATTTAGGGTGATGGTGAAGGGCTTAAATTAAATAGTAGAGAAGAAGGGAGCTCATAGTGGCATCCATCCTCCATCCTGTACCCAACCTAGGGTAAAGTCTTATTGTTAGGAATATGACATCCCCAAATATCAAAACTATTTAGTACAGGAATTTGGGGACTTGGGGTATAGTCCATCTTGTGAATTTCACAAAGCATTGAGGATCTAAACCATTTCCTTTCTCTGCCATCAAACCCTCTGGGGTTCTGGAACCCCAGAGCTTGGAGATTATGAAATGTTATCATTGCATCAGAAATTTGGCATGGGTCCAAACTGCATTAGAAATTTCTCAAGAGTCCCTGACGCCGGAGTGGCTGTATCACATGCCCTTTTGAGACAGAGCTCTGTATAGAGTTGTGGACTTTGCGTACTGCACAAAGATAATAACACTTCAGAATTATTTGGCTTTGTTGGTTGCTTTGTTGTTGTTCTTGTTAATTTTTAATATAGGAAAGACTGAACACATTACAGTATTAATAGGAATGGGTAATCAGGAATTAGATTTTGAAGATATAGGCCAGAGTAGAATAAATTTCTACAATCTTCCTGAAAAGTTGAAAGACAATGGAACACAGAACCTTTGTAAAGGAACGAATTTTATTTTTTGTTACTTGAGAACCAAAGGACAGGGACAAATTTTATGGAGATTACAAGGAGGAAATTGAGATCATGCTCATATGAAGTGTTCAGAGAGAACAAAGTGCAAAGAAGGTAGATTGGTGCCCATTTAGGACTATTGGCTAGTCAGCAAAATACATCGGGAAAGGGTGGAGGGAAGTTAGGGTATTGCCCAAAGAATTTTAAAAATGATTGTCCAGGGAAACTGCAAAATAATCATTAGTAGCTAACTCTAAGATGTGGTTCACTAATATGATTATATGAACTAATGTTTACTGAAATGAGAAATAATAATTCAAAATACTTATTAATCAACCTTATAAAATAACTTTGTAAACACTAATATAACATATCACTATAAGTTTATTGTCCTTTTTTACTTAATATAACTATTTTTTCCTAGAAAAAAATCAAATCATGACCTATGTTTAATCTTTTTAAATTTGGGAATGTAAGTGCCAGGTATGAAACCATTTTTCAGATTAGGCACCTCTTATGGACTGAATTGTTCCCACTCCCCCAAAATAATTCATATATTGAAGTACTAATTCCCAGTAGCTTATAATGTCACTATACTAGGAGATGTGGCCTTTAAAGAGGTAATTAAAGTTGAATGAGGTCTTAAGGGTGGGGCCTTAATACAATCTGACTGGTGTCCTTATAGGAAGAGGAAGAGATAGCGGGGATGTGCACACACAGAGGAAAGGCCTTGTGAATATGCAGCAAGAAGGTCACTGTCCCATAGCCTAGGAGAGAGGCCTCAGGAGAAACCAAACCTGCAGACACATTTATGTTCGACTTCCAGCCTCCGTAACTATAAGAAATACGTATCTGTTCCTTAAGCCACCCAGTCTGTGGTATTTTGTTATGGCAGCCCTAGCAGATTAACACTGTGCTTTAAACATTAAATTACGTTGTCACCCAAATTCTTCAGCTAAATAGTGAAACATATATGGCTTATAGGTTATATAAAATAGGAGCAATATTTTATCAAGAAACTGGAAATGTTAGTGAACATAAGTAACTTTAATTAGAAGGTATAAAGAATCAGGATAGAATTTTGAAAAACAAAAAATCCTGGTCTACACCGTGTCTATTTCTATTAGTTGAATTTGTTGTACACATGGACACACATACACTACCAACATTTCAAGGAAATAACTCTGATCTACAAGATTCTAAGACCCAAACTTCTTTCTTAGTGTTTCTACTTACTTGCCTACTAACAGTGAATGTGATTCCTAACCTATAAAAACTTCTGTTGGCTTTTCAAAACTTTAGTTTTCTTTTCTCTAAAATATGCATAGTAACATCTTTTTAGTCCCCCTTACAGTGGTGATGATCAAATGAGATAATGTTCGTAAAGGCCGTTTTTGAATACTCCAAAGACTGATAAAAATGTTAGAAGTTATAACATTGACCAAAACTAAAAGGCTTTAATGAAGTTTAATTGCTTTACTTCAATTAATCCTTTTGTGTGTGTGTGAAGAAATTGAAGCATCAAAGCCTTTACAAATTCAATAACTGACCAAGAATAAGGACACTCCTATGATCTGAGTAGCATTTTTCTGTGATGTGGTTCAGTATTTTTTAGTTACTCATTAAGATTAAAATGTGCTTGATTATGTAGGAGTTAGATTTCCACTTGATTGAATGCCTGCTAAAGGGAAGATTTTCTTAAATTTAATCCAAATTAATCTGCTAATTTTTAAATATAATTAAAGAGACTAAAATATCCTCACTATGCATGGTTTTCATGTTACACAAAAGATAACACTTTCAGACAGTAGTTTTCACTATTTTAATTTACTTTTTCTTCTAGACAGATTCTTGTACAGACTTCATAATTTATTATTCTCTATGTTCTAAAAGTCTTCAATTGACATAAAGTTTTTCAGACTATACATCTGTATCAAATAAGCTTGATTATTTCAATGTGATTGTGTTTTAATCATCGTCTTTCCTGGATAATTATCATACTTAAACAAACTATACCCTGATTTGATAAGAAAAAAAAAAAAAAGAATTCATCAACCAGAGGCCAAGACACTAAATAAGCATTTAGAATAATATTTTAAAAATTGAAGAGAGATGACTATAACTTGCTTTAGAGAGTTGTGCATAAGTAGTTATGAAAGAGGAGTGTACTTATATTACTCAAAAGTTATACACCTAGCTTTCAACTGTTTATTTTAAATGTTTACATTAAAATACATGAGAAACATATAAGAAAGAACAATTAAAACAGCACTTGGGAAGGAATGATAAAAATTTAAGAATCCCATTGAGATTTACTATCCTTACACTCACATACATTCACATGTTGTACAATATACTCTGCCAAAGTAGATGGCCTAAAATAATGATTATGACAATAATACCACCACAGTGATCATATCTCCCTCAATCGAACCAAGGCAGTTGTGTCATTTTCCTTGACTCTCCTGATCGTTATCATCTTTTAAATAAATCTCTTCTGTCTACTCTGTTGAGAGCATAGCTGTAGCCCGAGCAGCAGAGGTATTGATTTCTGTGTAATTATTATAAATGTTAAGTTGCTATTACTGATGCATATAGTAGTAATGCTTTATTCATCTCCAGAAAAGGAGAAATGTTTCTTTACTTCAGAGATATGCACGAGTGATGAAAAAGAGATTTTCAACTGTATGAGAAAATGAAGAGGCTCTCTCACAATGTGATATGTAATGTCTCTAGCGTACACCTGCGCTGTTGAGCACCATCAGATAGGAAAGATCCTTCAAGTGCTGTGCAGACTTTTATAGCACATGAGATTGGAAACGCAATGTTCATGCCACAGGGAGACTGTTCATGTTTAGCAATTTAAAAGTAAGAATCAAAATAAAAATTTGATTTCTCTAAATCAGAGGTCAGAGGGCAAGCAATCAACATTAACCAATTATTTAAATACAGTAGAAATATGCTTTTTTCTATCTTTACTTCTCAGTTGATACCTACAATCACACTGTAGCTTATAGTAAAGATTTTGAGCGAAATAGACGTCAGATTGCCATCACAGATAACGTCACACATTAAACAATTAAATCGATTATAGATGCCAATTCTAAAAGATTCCTGTACAGAAAATAGTTCATGTAGCAGATCCAAGACTACAATTCTTAGAAAGGACTGCTTGCAAGGTCCGTTGACTGATGCCTGGGAACTTGAATTTTGGGAGGGTTCCCACCATTTCCTAAGTGCTAAGAGGATCTCCTAGTGCCTAAACTGTTTCTGCAAAGAATACGCTTTATGCTGAACACCTGCTTTCCTTCTGGGAATTTAGAATCTTGGTATGTGCTGGGCAGATGGTGCCAACTGACCAGCCCCCAGTAAAATCCTTGGGTCCCAAGTCTTTAATTAGCTTCCCTGGTAGACATTTCACACATGTTGTCACAGTTCTATGCTGGAAGAAATCAAGTACATCTTGTGTGACTCCACGGGGAGAGGACCCTTAGAAGTTTGCTCCTGGTTTCCTCCAGACTTCGCCCTGTGTACATTCTTTTGTTGATTTTGCTGTGTATTCTTCTCTGTAGTAAACTATGGTCATGAATATAACAATATACTAAGTCCTGTGAGTCCTTCTAGCAAGTCACTGAACCCAGGGGTGGTTTGGACACCCCAACACACTTCCTTTTCTGAACAAAGCAAAAAGCATTTATTTTCACAAAACTATAATTATATTCAAATTTTTAAGTGGATCAAAACACTCATGTTACTAATTATGAGGTTACTATACTCTATGTGTTTTATTTATAAATATATTTTTGTACCTTTTGCTTCCAAATTTGGAAGTTGTAAATATTACTTCGGGGGACTAGTAATGTACTTACTTTCCAAAATTGGTTCTCTGAAATACATTGAAGTATGCTTATTCCAAAAAAAATAGATTCAAAAATTTTACTTGTATGTTTACATGTACAAAATTCTATGTATTCTATGACAAAAATGATTCTCCTGGTGGAGAGAATTGCCAGTATTTCTCAATCTTGGATGATTGTATTTTTTTAGAATTATGTCCATGATTAACACTATTATATTAAATATGCAGAGAAGGTGATTCTAAGACTTTGCTGCCTATCTCCCTACCCACATCTATCTCCTGAAAGCCTACCTTTAAAATATCCTAGTTCAAGGAAAAACAGTGGATCACATTTTCATATAAAGAATTAAATATTATGAGAGCAGTTACTAGAAAATACAAGACCATATACACACAGTTTTGATTAACACTTTAATGAAAGGACAAAATGAAATTAGAAAGTTTCTAAACAAATTACTAAAGTAAATAATATAAAGAAAGAAATGCTTTTAGATCAATGAAAGTGATTGGAATTCTTGATTATAATGATAAAATGTAATAAAAGTGAATTTTGTGATGAAGCCATAGCCACAAACTCAAAATTTATAGCGACTAGGCAAGTAAAATGAATGAATGAAGCCGGCTGGGGGTAATGTTGCTACAAAAGAAAGGGCAACAACTTTGCTCCAGCAATGGTTGCCATGGAGAAAGGTGGCCATTGTGTTACCAGATCACCTACTTTGTAAGAAGATAACATGCAGATGTGTTTGTGATGTCTCAATACCTTTAATTTTAGCAAACTGAAACTCAAACTCACTGTTAAGCCTGATGTGTAATGTGCAAAGCAGGTCTGAATGCCAGATTAGACTATGCAACTACAACCTCTATTAAAAAGTATGGGCTTTTAAAATGAAGGCTATTATACAAAATTCCGGAAAATTAGGAAAACCACACACACACACACACACACACACACACACAGGCTGCATTGAGAATTTTTTAATGTGTATTTTATCCTGGCTAGAAAGTATATGTTTTGCCCCAAAATATATTAGTTACAAATGTTTGTTTATTCATTCATTCTTTTAGCAAATAAACTGGCAGGGAACATGCTGAGCCTGAAAGAGAGAACAGGGACTACACCCCAAAGCAACTGCAAAGCTAGTCAACGTGCACTGGCATATACGAGTCACCAGAATACTTGTGGGACTAAATTGTGAGGAAGATGGGTCAGGGAGGGGTGGAAAAAAACCTCGGACAAGGGAGAGTATATTGATTTGGGAGAAGTTTCCTGGCATCAATTAAAAAATCGACTATCTGGCAAAGACCCCAATACATTGTGTAAACATGTTTCTAGGAAGAAGCATGCAGAAGTGAAGATTTATACTGAATGAGGCAGATATGACAGAGTGCCATGAAAGAGAGGATTAAAAGCTTCAAAAATTGGGCACGCTAGAGTGAATATACTAAATGAGGCAGAAAATCCACCAGAAATTTATGTTTTACTAGAGATCCCAGAGAATATACCATTTCCTAAAGGTGTAAGGAATGCACTGCTGGAGGCATTCTCATTCCTAAGAAGTCCAGTGAAGTGCTTCTCTGCAGCCAAGAACTAAAATGTACCAGATGCTATGACAGCGCTGGGAGCACACAGCAAGTGGGATGACAAAACCTCTAAACCTTTCCTCTTTAGAGGAAAGAGAAATGATGGTGCTTAAACATTACAACCAAGGTGGAAAAAGAGAGAAAGATCAGTTTCAGTGGAAAGGGCTCACTGCACTTCCTTCTTCTATGTTACCCTCAGGAAAAAAGATCCTCCAGAATCTTGGAAAAGATGCTTCTAAAACTTGCGTGAAGTTGTACGTCCAGTCAGTGTAATGAGTGGGCTAAACTGAAAGCTGTGTTGTGCTGCCCAGATCTCTTTACAGGAGTAAAATACTTATTCCTGTAACTCTGGAAGTGTTGCTGGCTCTCAATATATTGATTTTCATATAAACTATATGCTCTCATTGATTCATGAATTTACAGATAATATAAAGAGAACACATTTTATGTTTTTTGATTTGGCATTGGATTTGGAACTCTGTTATGTTTATAGTAAACCATGCTAAGAAAAATGTGAATACAATTTCAAAGAATCTAACACAGTACACAGTAAGTGTATAAGTATAGGTCAACTTAATTTTGACAAAATTGATTTTTTAAATGAGATTGTGTCATGAAAGCTAAATGTAGATACAAGTATATTTCTGATAACCAAACTACAAACAAATAAAACAAAACAACCAAAAAAACCCCACAACAAACAAAAACTGAAACATTAGTAAATATGGATGAGAAACATTAAAAATTTTGGTGTACTAACAGCCATGGTAAGTAGAGTAGCATTTTATGTTTTAGAAAATAAATTGGGCTTGTGAAAATAACTTTTTTATAACTTTATATACATGTCCTAGAAAAATTATTTTTTTTCTCATCATGCTTTTGCTCCCCTCCACATACCTACCCCTTAACTCCCAGATCCCACAACTGCTAACCCATTAGCTCTCACCACTCCCTTATTTCTGAGGTCTTGCTCTTAAACATCAGATAATAAACTAATCTCTTCTGGGATCATACTTGACAAATTTTGACATAAATCTCCGTATTGATATCCCCAGTTTATGACAGGACTCCTGAAAATAAAAAGCCTTTTACACAAAAGTGAATGGCAGTCCTCAAGACATGACCAAACAATTGCAAACCTACCTATAGCTCTGTTAAAACTTGGCTTTTCTTGCTCCTCCTCATGGTTTTCAAAAGAGAATGTGGCAATCTACTTCCATTTAAACTCTCCATTTGGATTTTGGCATGACTCATTCGGTATAAGGTATCGGACAAGACTATGTAAAGGTTATTAAATAGAATCAAACAGACTTGGAATTGAATTCTGATATGGCTTCTTATTTAGTACCTGACCCTTGGTCCAGTTATATCAATGCTCCATTTTTTTTTTCAACGATCACATTATCACCTATTTCATGGGGTTGTTATAAGCATTAAGTGTGCTTTTCATTTTTTAATTTTTATCACAGAGACTTAACTCAGCATTCATTGGTCCTAGTAAGTATATAAAAAAGGAAGCTACGTGTACTTTACATTTCTACTTCTCTTTGCTTTGACCGCCTGGAGCCAGTTCTTATAGCCTGTTTCTAATGACTTCATAGCAGGCTGGGGCCACATCTAGGTGTTAACTGCCTATGTGAACTACATTTGGTGAGTGATATTTGAGGAAAAATTCTTCAAGTCATACGGCAAAATATTGTTGTGCTAAATGAATTAAAATCAAAATCTGGGGCTTCCCTGGTGGCGCAGTGGTTGAGAGTCCACCTGCCAATGCAGGGGACACGGGTTCGTGCCCCGGTCCGGGAAGATCCCACATGCCGCGGAGCGGCTGTGCGCGTGAGCCATGGCCACTGAGCCTGCGCGTCCGGAGCCTGTGCTCTGCAACGGGAGAGGCCACAACAGTGAGACGCCCGCATAACGCAAAAAAAAAAAAAAAAAAAAAAATTCAAAATCTGTAATCCGAAATTCTCAAATTTCGAAAGATTTAGATATTATTTCCTTGCAAAAAAGTTTTGAAAAAACACTGTATTAGGGACTCAGTACATATGCCACCAACCTAGCAGTAAGATTTGCTTATAACCTAGTTATAAGACCAGAATATTTTAAAAGATTCTGTTGACACAATTTTGGTTTTACTTCCAATCAGGACGGTATAATCCTTAGGATACTAACATCATAAAACACATTTAATCTCAAAATAGTTTAAATATTTGATCTTTACATTTATAATCTTTACATATATAAATGTATAGTTTTGATACATTGAGCTTTACATTTTTCAGATTTACAAATTTGTTCTTTACAACCTACCAAGATATTACCACATTATTGACATATTACAGACAGCAGAAGTCTTAATTAAGTGATTGACTCTTCCACAGTGGTGGAGATCAGATTGGAGTCATACAACTTATTATGCCCTGATAATGTTTATAAGCCCTATTTCCAAATAAATTGACTTCTTTTTAGAGGGTAGGAACGATGTATTGATAAGTAAGTGAAATGTGAGTACTGGAACACAAATGCTATAATTTTGCTTTCAGAGTAAGGAGTTTGAATTTTATTCTAAATGTATCAATACATTATATTGTATGTTTTAAAGAGTACACTCCTGGCTGCAGTATGGAGAATGGATTACAGGAGGGACAATAGAGGAAAATACGCGTAAGACTTTCACAGTACTCCTAAGAAAGATGGGCGAGGGAGAAGTAAGATCAGGACACTAAGTTGTCATAGGAGCCACGAGCCTTGACAGTATCAATTTATGTGATATTTTGGGCAAGAAACATAACTGGAGGGAGGCAAGAGCAGAATACAAAGTCCATTCTGGACACATACCTGGACCTTATATATATATAAGGACCTTATATATACAGGTATATAAGGTGCATATACCTGTAATACTGTTTGTGAGGAGAGGTATTCCTAATGTAAAGAAGTACGTTACAATGGAAATAAAAATAATTACATAAAGATTACTAAACAATACAGTGGAATAGAAATGATATTCAATTACAGACATGAGTATAGCAAGTTCTAAAAGATAGCTATGTTGGTAATAATTTCCAATACTTCCCTGTATTGGAATTTCTTTTCATGGATCCTTCGATATTTATTTGCACTAGTTTTTCATTCTTGCAATCTTGTGTCTGATGAGCTTCTTCTATGAGAGCTACACTCTTTGTATGCATTATATGTGCCAGCATGGTCTTTTCCTCTTTACCACTATTCTTACCATTCACCACAGAAAATCCTCCATTGATCAAGACCCACTTTATAGAAGTATCTTTATCTAATGAATTGCTAACGAAAATTGTTTTCTCAAACATATTCTGAAAATTACTATTGCTCCTCCTTACTGATTAACCAGAAATGGCTTTTCTCCTTCTGTGTGTAACTCTGCAGCATTCTGCTTTGTGTCTCTGAAATTACTGTGTCTCTGTGGAGCATTTCCTAAGCCCATTGTACATCCCCTAACTCCTGTCCAAAACACACATACATGCACGCGGGCAGGCACCCTTCTGAAATTAGAAAGGCTTTATTCTGTGCGATTTTGTCTAAAAGAATGACTCCACAATTTAGATCTAGCTGGAAAGTATTTTAATGTTCAAGAAAAAAATAGATATCTCTAAAAATAATAAATATCCTTCTGTGGCTCTGGAGCAGCTCCAGAGTTTTACATTTTATGTCACAAACCTGTATTTTCACATAAAATACAATCTTAACTTAAACATGAAAAAAAGTAATGTGACAGTTTAGTTACTTTTGTTTACCTATTAATTTAATTTAAATCATAAAAGATATACATAATCTAAAATGTTAAATAATTTGTACTACCAAAAAGATATATATACGGATTAAAAAAATTTTTTTTAATTTTGGAATAATACTCTTTATCTATATAGGGTTCTAACTTCATCTTCTTAAGAGTTTTAGCTTTTAAATGTTGATAATTGATGCCATTTGTTATATATATGTATATAAATGTATGTGTATATAGTTATATCATGTCTTATGGTATATGTATGCTTTCAAGTGACTGGAGTAATACTTGGCATTCATGAATAAAGTAAATGTATTTATTATTTAAAGTATTAGGTCTTTCACATATGTCAGTAAATAATCTAGTGGCAATAATCACAGATTAATATTTTCAAGAAAATAAGTTTTAAATTTGATTGCATATATTAATTAATTACAATATAAGGTATGTAACTACAATTTTAACATATTTATGTTTGACAGAGTCTTACATTTTATTATAGTTAGCTTTTTGTACATACTGCACAAAAAGTCATGTGTATTTTAAAGTCAAATAAAAAAGTATTTTTACAAAACAATTCTGGAAACGATGCTACTATTTATTTTCTCTCGACTTTTATTCAAGAAAATGCTTAAGGATTCTCTTTCTTCTTTCTACTTTGGCTAAACTCCGTTTCTTTAGCTTAAAATCTACTGTTACCTCGAGGAATATAGAAATATGCAAGTGTTATCTAATACTTTTCTAGAATGTTTTTATCCTCCTGGAAATGGATGGACTTTAATGACCACTTGAAAATGCATTGCATTTTCTTAACTACTGTTGAGCTATACACTACAAACCTATACACTACAAACAGTACAAAAAGAAATATCTGATAGCTCTCGTGACTAGAAACTACAGAGATATCAACGCATTTTTGACAATGTAAAAAAGCCTCAAGATCGTTTTTGTTTTTTTTTTCTCTCAGATGTTCCTTATACTTATGATTGTCAGCTCTAAACATAAAAAAAACAAGCCATGATCTTTCTTGCCTTGAAGTACTAAGGAAAAAAATGTGTTAAATGCTAACAACTGTTCATGTCAAGGAGTGAAGTGAGCTATACTTTTAGCTTTTAAAATGAAAAGCTAACACTGTCACAAGATTTGCTGGGATTTGGAGTCATATAGTGGGCTAATGTCATGTGGAAGACTGGGGACTAACATGAACACACAAGTATGCAGCCACCAACATGCAGAGAAAATGCTAGGCAATAATGACTGTCCTGGCAGGAGGTAAGAGAAACTACAGAGAAAAAGGGAAGAACATTTTCTCATAACAAATCAGCCTATATGTTCCCAGTTATGAACCTGTACACTTTTAATAGCCTGCTTCAGTTTTGATTCTTCTTTCACTTTTATGTTTTTGTTAAGAAACCATCCAACTCAATGTACATTCTTGAATATTTAGCGTGAGTAGGACAGGCATCTGGAAGACACAGTCTTTCTTATCTCTCTGTTTACTATCTCTTGTTCTGTTTCATAAAATGTTGTATTGTTTTGTATCTTGATTCCCATAACAATCTCCTGCTATTCCATTTTCCTTTATTGACTGTGTTATGGTTTGAGTTTTCTTATTTTCAAATGAGTAATATTCTCATACCACTAAAATAAGATCCAACAAGCCTCAAATATTCAATGTTCTTTGGTGACTGGCTATATTTCCCTGGATACAAGAGTAAATTAAAAAAAAAAATCATTTGTTGTTAAATATATGAGGTTGTTGTGCAGACACTAGCCCCTTGCCAAAATGTTTACTTCAAGAATGTTAAATAAGGACAGATCTGCAGTTTCCATAGCAAATAAAGACTTGAAGTTACATATTTAATATGGTCCACAATTTCTAAATGGTGAGAGAAAAACCAAAATAAATATGGTGAATATGTTACTATAAGTCCGTATCTTTCATTGACTGAGGAAGCTACTCAACAGTCTTAGTTAAATATTAATGCAAGGACTACCTGTAGGTGAAAATACTATACAAAGGCTGTTTCTACCTAATGTTTATTTTCTAGTGAAATACAACTTTATTTTCAAATCTACCAGTTTCTGGAACAGTAATTTTCAGCACTTTATCTCATTTTCAAAAGAAAATTTTCCATCACTGTTTATCTCTAGGGGTTTTCAACTAAAGAATCTTAGTTAATACTTAAATAAAAGTAGTTTAAATTAATACAACATTTGTCTTAATTGGAAAGAAAAAACTTATTCCCCCAATCATAAATCACTTTTTGTTTTTTAATTTTATTTTACTTTTTCATTTTTTGGTTGTGCCGTGAGACTTGTGGGATCTCAGTTCCCTAACCAGGGATAGATCCTGGGCCACAGGCAGTGAAAGCTCCAAATCCTAACCACTAGACCATCAGGAAACTCCCCTCACTTTTGATTTTTACTGTCCCTAAGTAAATTCCCTTTGATAAATGAATAAATGAATTTTATACATGAATGAATGCATAATCTTTACAAGGGTGTTCCCATAATATTAAGCTTTGATCTTGAATATAGTTCCAAAGTTTTTTTCTTTGTACTTTTCACCACGAGCTGTGATACTTAACTTAAATCTTTTACATATAGAAAAATATAAAAATAATAACTGACATTTATTAAGCATTTTCTATATGCCAGAAAGAGTTCTAATTACTTACCAAGAATTGATTCATTTAATCTTCTCAAATCTTAATGTCAGTACCATTATTTTCCAACTATACTGATAGAAAAGTATCAAGAAGAGAACAATTATAACGAGCCTATATAAATTTGCTTAAAAAATAAGAAATTTGATTCCTTATTTTCAAATTGGTGGTTTCATTTTAAATTTGACTTCCTTACTGATCCTTAAAACAATAGTGTTAGACATTATGTCCAAATGAACTAATTTCCTATCACTGTCAGGTAAACATCTATTGGGAGATGTACGTACAAATTTTAAAGCTTAATTTATAGCCTTTTTGAAACTGAAATAACCAACCAATCAAAGCATCACTCTCCAATACTCAATTTGTCTGGCCAGACAAAGGGTCTCCTTCCAAAAAGCAATATATAAATACATGGCTTTCTTGGCCAATTCTGAAACTAATACTTATCTCCATGGCAATTTATTATGATTATCAAAACAACGAGTCAGTGTTAATAAAGAAATTATAGTCTCTAAAATAAATAGATCTCAGGCCAACCACAAAAAGATGAATGCCCAACGAACTCAACCTCCACCTTACCATGTATATGTCTGTGCATCACCCAGCGTCTGTGCCATCCAAGCTGAGTCTGTCCTCACCATCATTTCAGGCTTTTCTTTCCATAATACCATCAAGATGTACTTGACTTGAGTGATATTAATATTCTCATTTTTTTTTTCTTTTCAAAGACAATGCTTTAGCCAACAGGAAATCTATTGGTGAAAATGTTAAGATCTGGCAATAGATAACACATTTAGGGTATTGGATACGTTTTAAGTAATATCATTTGTTACACCTCAAATTCCTGTCATCTAGTCCTGAGATGTTTCTGGTAGATTTCTGTTTGTGACCTGAAGCACTGCAGAAAGGTATAGTTCTAAATATGCTTTTGGATTTACTAATCTTCTTATTCAACCCTAATGAAATAGAATTAAAACAAAACAAAGAAAAACAAAACATGTGGTATTGAATTGAAAGTCTTTAAACTTTAAATAGCAAAGGAAGCCAATGTGTTGTCCCAATACAGAGGAATGTAAAATCCTTATGGCATTCTTCTATTGACAACAAATCATTTTCCCAAATACCTGTAGCTTCCATTGTATAATTATAAGGACTGGCCTCAATTTCTTTCACCACAGGGAAGCTGTTCTCTTTGTATTGGATTAGGTAGAAGATAATCAGAAACTGGGAAAAACACAGGAGATATTTTCTCCCCCTACAGGAAGAAACAAATAAGAATCCATCAAGTGATTTGTATTTATTTATCGGTTTGCTAAATTGAGATTTAAATTTCTTCATTATTTTATATTTTTATTAGAACTTATGAGAAAAATAAACAGTAATGCTTTTACTATCTGAAACTCATTATATTGTTTTTGATCAGTAAATATTTTTGGAGATTATAATAATTTTTAAAACAATTTTTTGAAAGTATACTTAAAAAACAAAGTACTCCTTCTACGTTCCAAAATTTTCAATCAAAATAGAAGCCCAATTTACCCCTTACCAGCACCTTAATATGAGTTCCAAAATGGAAATCTAACTCCGATTGAGAAAACCAACTGTGAAAGTGCATTGTGTTGACAGACACTGTGATTTCAGCAATGTAATTTAGCACTGTTCAGCTTTAGTGACCTTTTAAAGACTAAAATAAAAACATTATTCTCTGTGGCCTGAATCATTTCAGCTACTTCAGGTCTTATAGTTTACAATACAAACACTTCAAAACAAAGAAAGCCAGTGGGGATACAAGGTGAAAGAAAATTTTGATAATTACATGACATATTGCTGTAACCCATGTTGTAATAATTTGCCAGCATGAAGAAATATTCAAGTCATTTCTTTTTCTCATATCACCTACTCTCATTATTGCAAAGAAGTTTATTTTACTTACATTTTCAGTTCTTAGAGCTGTTATAAAAGTTGCTCATATATCTTTTTTAAAGAGGCTGTAGAGTGTAGGGCCTAAGACCTGGGATCCTGAGTCAAACTATCTACGTTCAGCTTTTGACTGTATCACTTATTGGTCATCACTGGTTAGATAAGGAGATATGTAATTTATTTTTGTTTCAATTTTTTTCACCTGTGATAAATCATGTGAATGTTGATATGATTAAATCAATCAGTTTTGTAAAGTTCATAGTTCTTTGCTGCCAGACACAAAATAAGCACTCAATATATATTATTAAAATATGTTTTTCTCAACCTTAATCAAGAAATCAGATCATAAACACACAGTTTATGAACTTACTAAGCTAGCCCTCCCTGCCTAATTTTAAGAATTTCAAAAGGACATGGAATACTTATTTATATAGCTGAATTTTACTTAAACAGATGATGCCATTGTTTTGAAAATGAAGATTTTTTAGATTACAAAGTCATATTGATATTTGTACATTTGTATGTTAGTGGTAAGGGCCTCACCCTATGGGTGGGAGTATCAGGGGAAAATATCAAAAAATAAATTTAAAAAATTACTACTTGTAACATGATTTCTTGTAATATTAAGTTCTGTCAGTAAATTCATTTCATGTCTCTTCCTGTCATAAGCACCTATAGTTTTTCTCTCCTGAGACTCACACTGTTAGCTCAGTGCCAGATAAAAAGTCACAGTTTTGGCTTATCACTTGAAAAAACATTGAGATGTAAAAACAACAGTGTCTCATGAGATGACTGCCTTTTACACTATGCCAAGAAGATAAAGGCTTGCATGTTTATGATAAGTTAGTATAGATTTAGGGATTGTATTTTTAGAATATGGGTGGTGAAAGTTTTCGGGAGTTTTAGTTGGAGAAATTTAATTTTTATTTGGGTTACCTGGACACATTGCAAGCATAGCACAATTAAGTCAAAATTTAATTTTCCCCTCCCTTCTCCCACAGCCCATATATGCTCTTTTCATGGCATTTCCCATTCTGTGAATAATATCACAATCCACCTAGGTATCGATGCCAGAAACTCTGAAACCCTCCTTCCCTCTCTTTCTCACATCCTTGAAGCCCTCTCATGTCAAATAAGATCTATGTACTCTCGAAACCTCTTTCTTGAAGTGGTCGCTTTATTTCCATTCCCACTGCTGCTATGCCAGCTGGGACTACAATCATCTCTCCATAGATTTTCAGAAAAAAATGTTCTAATTGGTTTCAATATTTTCCTCTAATTTATTAATCATACCACATTAGACTTTCTTAGTGTATTTGTAAAAAAAGTCACTATCCTCATATATCTTGCTACAATGACTTCCCAGCTCCTGATGGAAATGGTTTATGATGCTCTGTATGTAACACCTGGCTTCTGTCTTCATCTTCCCTATTGTTTCTTCTATTTCCTCATTTTATATTTTATGATCTAGCCATACTATTTTAAAAAAAATTCTCAAGGGGGTCATACTCTTTCCAGTTTCTGTAAATAATATAACCTTATCTTACCTTCTCAGCCCTTATTTGAAGAACTTTTTACCTATCATTCAGTTTTCAACTAAAACATGACTTCCTCTAGGAAATTTGCCCTCCACCCCTGTTTAGTTATGTGCTCCCTATATTTGTGTCCAGTATTTCTCTTCTCATATGTTTCTACTCTGATGTCATATTTATTTTAGAATATTGGCCTATGGTGAGGATAATGGTAACAATAATAACATCTGATAAACTGGAGATTATATTTGTGAGATATTATTGAAAGCCATTTGTTACTTCATTTTATATGTTGTACTTTGATTAAAAGCATATGTGTGGGAGACATTCAAGATGGCAGAAGAGTAAGATGTGGAGATCACCTTCCTCCCCACAAATACATCAGAAATACATCTACATGTGCAACAACTTATTGAATGCCTGCTAAATGCTGGCAGAAGACCTCAGACCTCCCAAAAGGCAAGAAACCTCCCACGTACCTGGGTAGGGCAAAAGAAAAAGAAAAATCAGAAACAAAAGAATAAGGACGGGGCCTGCACCAGTGGGAGGGAGCTGTGAAGGAGGAAGGGTTTCCACACACTAGGAAGCCCTTTTGCAGGCGGAGACAGCGGGCGGCGGAGGGGGGAAGCTTCAGAGCCACGGAGGAGAGCACAGCAACAGGGGTGCAGAGGGCAAAGTGGAGAGATTCCCGCAGAGGATCGGTGTCGACCAGCACTCACCAGCCCGAGAGGCTTGTCTGCTCACCTGCTGGGGCAGGCTGGGGCTGGGAGCTGAGGCTCGGGCTTTGGAGGTCGGATCCCGGGGAGAAGACTGGGGTTGGCTGCGTGAACACAGCCTGAAGGCGGCTAGTGTGCCACAGCTAGCCAGGAGGGAGTCCGGGAAAAAGTCCGCAATTGCTTAAGAGGCAAGAGACCATTGTTTTGGGGTGCACGAGAAGAGGGGATTCAGAGCACCACCTAAACAAATTCCAGAGACAGGCGCGAGCCATGGCTATCAGCGTGGACCCCAGAGACGGGCATGGGACGCTAAGGCTGCTGCTGCGACCACCAAGAAGCCTGTGTGCGAGCACAGGTCACTATCCACACCCCTCTTCCGGGGAGCCTGTGCAGCCCGCCACTGCCAGGATCCCGGGATCCAGGGGCAACTTCCCCGGGAGAACACATGGCATGCCTCAGGTTGTTACAATGTCATGTTGGCCTCTGCCGCCGCAGGCTCTCCCCACATTCCGTACCCCTCCCTCCCCCAGGCCTGAGTGAGCCAGAGCCCCCGAATCAGCTCCTTTAACCCCGTCCTGTCTGAGCGAAGAACAGACGCCCTCAGGCGGCCTACATGCAGAGGCGGGGTCAAATCCATAGCTGAACCCCGGGAGCTGTGTGAACAAAGAGAAAGGGAAATCTCTACCAGCAGCCTCAGCAGAAGCAGATTAAATATCCACAATCAACTTGATGTACCCTGCATCGGTGGAATACTTGAATAGACAACGAATCATCCCAAATTGAGGAGGTGGACTTTGGGAGCAATAATATATATATATATATATATATTCCTTTTTCTCTTTTTGTGAGTATGTATATGTATGCTTCTTTGTGTGATTTTGTCTTTATAGCTTTGTTTTACCATTTGTCCTGGGGTTCTGCATGTCCGATTTTTGTTGTTGTTGTTGTTTCCAGTACAGTTTTTAGGGCTTGTTATCATTGGTGGATGTGTTCTTTGGTTTGGTTGCTCTCTTCTTTCTTTCTCTCCTTTTTATTTATTTTTTTATTACTTTTTAATTTCTTTATTATTAATAATTATTTTTATTTTAATAATTTTGGTTTTTTATCTTTCTTTTTTTCTCCCTTTTCTTCTGACTGCATGGCTGACAGGGTCTTGGTGCTCCAGCTGGGTATCAGGCCTGAGCCTCTGAGGTGGGAGAGCCAAGTTCAGGACATTGGTCCACCAGAGACTTCCTGGCTCCACATAATATCAAACAGCAAAAGCTCTCCCAGAGATCTCCATCTTAACGCTAAGACCCAGCTCCACTCAACGAGCAGTAAGCTACAATGCTGGACACCCTATGCCAAACAACTAGGAAGACAGGAAAAAAACCCAACCATTAGCAGAGAGCCTGCCTAAAATCATAATAAGGTCACAGACACCCCAAAACACACCACCGGATGTTGTCCTGCCCAAAAGAAAGACAAGATCTAGCCTCATCCACCAGAACACAGGCACTACTCCCCTCCATCAAGAAGTCTACACAACCCACTGAACCAACCGTAGCCACTGGGGTAGACGCCAAAAACAATGGGAACTATGAACCTGCAGTCTGCGAAAAGGAGACACCAAACACAGTAAGTTAAGCAAAATGAGAAGACAGAGAAACACACAGCAGATGAAGGAGGAAGGTAAAAACCCACCAGACCAAACAAATGAAGAGTAAATAGGTGGTCTACCTGAAAAAGAATTCAGAGTAATGATAGTTAAGATGATCCAAATTCTTAGAAATAGAATGGAGAAAATACAAGAAAAGTTTAAGAAGGACCTAGAACTAAAGAGCAAGCAAACAATAATGACCAAACAATAAATGAAATTAAAAATTTTCTAGAAGGAATCAATAGCAGAATAACTGAGGCAGAAGAATGGATAAGTGACCTGGAAGATAAAATAATGGAAATAACTACTGTAGAGCAGAATAAAGAAAAAAGAATGAAAAGAATTGAGGACAGTCTCAGAGATCTCTGGGACAACATTAAACGCACCAACATTCGAATTATAGAGGTCCCAGAAGAAGAAGAGGAAAAGAAAGGGACTAAGAAAATGCTTGAATAGATTATAGTTTAAAACCTCCCTAATATAGGAAACGAAATAGTTAACCAAGTGCAGGAAGTGCAGAGAGTCCCATACAGGATAAATCCAAGGAGAAACATGCCAAGACACATATTAAACTATCAAAAATTAACTACAAAGAAAAATATTAAAAGCAGCAAGGGAAAAACAACAAATAATATACAAGGGAATCCCCATAAGTTTAACAGCTGATCTTATAGCAGAAACTCTGCAAGCCAGAAGGGAGTGGCAGGACATATTTAAAGTGAGGAAAGGGAAAAACCTACAACCAAGATTTCTCTACCTGTCAAGGATCTCATTCCAATTTGATGGAGAAATGAAAACATTTACAGACAAGTAAATGCTAAGAGAATTCAGCACCACCAAACCAGCTTTACAAAAAAAGTTAAAGGGACTTCTCTAAGCAGGAAACACAAGAGAAGGAAAAGACTTACAATAACAAACCCAAAACAATTAAGAAAATGGTAATAGGAACATACATATTGGTATTTATCTTAAATGTAAGTGGATTAAATGCTCCCAGCAAAAGACATAGACTGGCTGAATGGATACAAAAACAAGACCCGTATATATGCTGTCTACGAGAGACCCACTTCAGTCCTAGGGACACATACAGACTGAAAGTGAGGGGATGGAAAAAGATATTCCATGCAAAAAGATATTCCATGCAAATGGATATCAAAAGAAAACTGGAGGAGCAATTCTCATAGCAGACAAAATAGACTTTAAAATAAAGACTATTACAAGAGATGAAGAAGGACATGACATAATGATCAAAGGATCAATCCAAGAAGAAGATATAACAATTGTAAATATTTATGCACCCAACATAGGAGCACCTCAATACCTAAGGCAAATGCTAACAGCCATAAAAGGGGAAATTGACAGTAATACAATCATAATAGGGATTTTAACACCCCACTTTCACCAATGGAAAGATTATCCAAAATGAAAATAAATAAGGAAACACAAGCTTTAAATGATACATTAAACAAGATGGACCTAATTGATATTTATAGGACATTCCATCCAAAACCAATAGAAAACACTTTCTTCTCAAGTGCTCATGGAACATTCTCCAGGGTAGATCATACCTTGGGTCACAAATCAAGCCTTGGTAAATTTAAGAAAATTGAAATCATATCAAGTATCTTTTCCAACCACAATGCTATAAGACTAGATATCAATTACAGGAAAAAAGTCTGCAAAAATACAAACACCTGGAGGCTAAACAATATACTACTAAATAGCCAAAAGATCACTGAAGAAATCAAAGAGGAAATAAAAAAATACCTAGAAACAAATGACAATGAAAACACGATGACCTAAAACCTATGGGATGCAGTAAAAGCATTTCTAACAGGGAAGTTTATAGCAGTACAATCCTACCTCAAGAAACAAGAAACATCTCAAAAAACAACTTAACCTTACACCTAAAGCAATTATAGAAAGAAGAACAAATAACCCCCAATTTTAGCAAAAGGAAAGAAATCATAAGATCAGATCAGAAATAAATGAAAAAGAAATGAAGGAAACAATAGCAAAGATCAGTAAAACTAAAACCTGTTTTTTTGAGAACATAAACAAAATTGATAAACCATTAGTCAGACTCAACAAAAAAAAAAAAAAGGAAGGGAGAAGACTCTAATCAATAGAATTAGAAATGAAAAAGGAGAAGTATCAACTGACATGGCAGAAATACAAAGGATCATGAGAGATTACTACAAGCAACTATATGCCAATAAAATAGACAACCTGGAAGAAATGGACAAATTCTTAGAAAAACACAACCTTCTGAGACTGAACCAGGAAGAAATAGAGAGTATAAACAAAACAATCACAAGCACTGAAAACTGAGAATGTGATTAAAAAACCTCCCAACAAACAAAAGCCCAGGACCAGATGGCTTCACAGGTGAATTCTATCAAACATTTAGAGAAGAGCTAACACCTATCCTTCTCAAATTCTTCCAAAATATATCAGAAGGAGGAACAGTCCCAAACTCATTTGAGGAGGCCACCATCTCCCTGATACCAAAACCAGACAAAGATGTCACAAAGAAAGAAAACTACAGGCCAATATCACTGATGAACATAGATGCAAAAATCCTCAATAAAATACTAGCAAACAGAATCCAACATCACATTAAAATGATCATACACCATGATAAAGTGGGGTTTATCCCAGGAAGGCAAGGATTCTTCAATATATGGTAATTAATCAATGTGATACACCATATTAACAAATTGAAGGAGAAAAACCATATGATCATCTCAATAGTTGCAGAAAAAGCTTTTGACAATATTTACACCCAGTTATGATAAAAACCCTCCAGAAAGCAGGCATAGAGGGAACATACCTCAACATAATAAAGGTCATATGTGACCAACCCACAGCCAACATCATTTCATGTGGTGAAAAACTGAAAGCATTTCCACTAAGATCAGGAACAAGACAAGGTTGCCCACTCTCACCACTATTATTCAACATAGTTTTGGAAGTTATAACCATAGCAATCAGAGAAGAAAAAGAAATAAAAGGAATACAAATTGGAAAAGAAGAAGTAAAACTGTCACTGTTTGCAGATGACATGATACTATACATAGAGAATCCTAAAGACATTACCAGAAAACTACTAGAGCTAATCAATGAATTTGGTAAAGTACCAGGATACAAAATTAACGCACAGAAATCTCTTGCATTCCTATACACTAATGATGAAAAATCTGAAAGAGAAATTAAGGAAACACTCCCATTTACCATTGCAACAAAAAGAATAAAATACCTAGAAATAAACCTACTTAAGGAGACAAAAGACCTGTATGCAAAAACTATAAGACATTGATGAAAGAAATTAAAGATTATCCAAACAGATGGAGAGATATACTATGTGCTTGGATTGGAAGAATCAACACTGTGAAAATGACTATACTACCCAAGGCAATCTACAGATTCAATGCAAACCCTAGCAAACTACCAATGGCATTTTTCACAGAACTAGAACAAAAAATTTCACAATTTGTATGGAAACACAAAAGACACCGAATACCCAAAGCAATCTTGAGAAAGAAAAACAGCTGAGGAATCAGGTTCCCTGACTTCAGACTATACTACAAAGCTACAGTAATCAAGACAGTATGATATTGGCACAAAAACAGGAGCATAGATCAATGGAACAGGATAAAAAGCCCAGAGATAAACTCACACACATATGGTCACCTCACCTTTGATAAAGGAGGTAAGAGTATACAATGGAGAAAAGACAGCCTCTTCAATAAGTGGTGTTGGGAAAACTGGACAGCTACATGTAAAAGAATGAAATTAGAACAGTCCCTAACACCATACACAAAAATAAACTCAAAATGCATTAAAGAGGTAAATGTAAGGCCATACACTATAAAACTCTTAGAGGAAAGCATAGGCAGAACACTCTATGACATAAATCACAGTAAGATCCTTTTTGACCCACCTCCTAGAGAAATGGAAAGAAAAACAAAAATAAACAAAGGTGATCTAATGAAACTTAAAAGTTTCGTAAAGCAAAAGAAACCATAAACAAGACGAAAAGACAATCCTCAGAATGGGAGAAAGTATTTGCAAACAAACCAGCTGACAAAGGATTAATCTCCAAAATATTAAAGCAGCTCATGCAGCTCAATGTAAAAAAAACAAAAAACCCAATCCAAAAATGAGCAGAAGACCTAAATAGTCATTTCTCCAAAGAAGATATACAGGTTGCCAACAAACACATAAAAGGATGCTCAACATCACTAATCATCGGAGAAATGCAAATCAAAACTATATGAGGTATCACCTCACACCAATCAGAATGGCTATCATCAAAAAATCTACAAACAATAAATGCTGGAGAGGATGTGGAGAAAAGGGAAGTCTCTTGCACTGTTGGTGGGAATGTAAATTGATATAGTCACTATGGAGAACAGTATGGACGTTCTTTAAAAAACTAAAAATAGAACTACCATGCGACCTAGCAATCCCACTACTGTGCATGTATCCTGAGAAAACCATAATTCAAAAAGAGTCATGGTGCTTCCCTGGTGGCGCAGTGGTTGAGAGTCCGCCTGCAGAGGCAGGGGACATGGGTTCATGCCCCAGTCCGGGAAGATCCCACGTGCCGCAGAGCGGCTGGGCCCATGAGCCTTGGCCGCTGAGCCTGAGCGTCTGGAGCCTGTGCTCCACAACGGGAGAGGCCACAGCAGTGAGAGGCCCACGTACTGCAAAAAAAAAGAGAAAAAAAAAAGAATCATGTACCACAATGTTCATTCCAGCTCTAGTTACAATAGCCAGGACATGGAAGAAGCCTAAGTGTCCATTGACAGATGAGCGGATAAAGAAGATGTGGCACATATATGTAATGGGATATTACTCAGCCATAAAAAGAAACAAAATTGAGTTAATTGTAGTGAGGTGGATGGACCTAGAGTTTGTCATACAGAGTGAAGAAAGTCAGAAAGAGAAAAACAAATACCATATGCTAACACATATCTATGTAATCTAAAAAAAAAAAAAGGAGTAAAAGCATATGTGCAAATAATTCCAAGTTTCAAATAGTTATGCTGGGTCCCCCAATCCTGCCTATATTTCCTCTTCCCCAGGGCAAGAAATTTTAACTCTTTAGCTGCATATATGTATTTAACTTCATTTTTAAGAATTATATGCTTGTGCTTATACTGCTTACTTTTTCAGTGTTTAGCTTTAGACATGAAATCAACACTAGGATATAAAAATGTATCTCTGTGTATCTTCTACCTCTATTATACAGAGAAAACTCTCCATCCTTGTAAATTCCTGATATAATTATTGTCATTTTTGTTTACATTAATGTCCTGTAGTTATATTACTATGACTTTGTATATGCTCCTCATAAGTCATCCATGTAAAACATTAATTTCCTTGCAAATAAAAATTTATTTCTTCTCACTTTTCCATAAAATTGTCACTAATATGACTGAAAACTTTGCATAGATTTTTTAAATGTGGCAATACACTCAAGTACCGAAGACAGTCAGTCAATTTTAAAACATTTTGTGTTGTGTGAACTCTTTTAATCTGGATATTCCATTTTTTGGATCTGGAAAATTTTCTTGAATTATTTCTTTGCTAATTTCTTGCCTTCAGGTTCTCTGTTTTGTTTTTTGTTTTTAAAGAAAGTGATTTTCTTCAGATATTAGTTCAGCTGGACTAGTCTTTTAATTTTATTTCTTTTAACTTTTGTGTTGCATTCATTTTCTTATCACTCTATTTTGCAGAATATTTCCTCAAATTCTAAACATCATTCAAATTTTCTTGTTGTTTGGTATAGATTTTACCATGGTCTTTTAAAATATCCAAAATGAATTTTGTTCTTGGAATAATTCACTTTTGTAATTATCAGCTTGATTTCATCTGCATCATTTTTCTTTCTGAGGATATTAATGATAGTTCTAATTTTTTGTTCCTGCAAAAATCTTTCCTGCCTATCACAGTTTTTCTCTATTTTTTATGATAAAATCTTTCATCAAAATCTGGTGATCCTTGGCTTCCTGATCATGTTTCATGGTGTATTGCTAAGAATCTCATTGAAAACTCTCATTAAGTTAGTTATCTGTGCACTTCACTGAGAATAGGCTCACTGGGGCTTTTTTATTGGGGAAACCCCAATATCAGATGCACTACAGAAGAACCATTCATTCTCCTTTTAGAAGACTACATTTCTAACTGAGGATCCGGGAGCTTCACAGGGAAGAATATTAAAAGTCTTAACATTTATAATGTGCATATTCACTTAGTCTCCTTATTTTCCATACATTTCTTCTGCCACCCATTAACCTCAGGGTTCCCAGCTCTGACAATCTCCGATTTTACCTCTAGTACTTCCCTTTTCTGATGTTGCATTGAATAAAAGAGATCAAAACCTTGCTAGTAAATAAAATATTTTATGTATCTCCCTTATTTTTTAGTTGTAATTCACATCCACCAGCAGAGCTGTATGAAAATATCTAAGTTTTCTGGGGGAATCCATTGAATAAATGCTGATGTTGTGTTTCCCTTGACTTTTAACTGTATGGCCCATAGATTCAATACCCATGATTTTGAATCAGTTAGAACTCACCCTTTGCCCTTCCAATTTCCAAAACTTTGCTATGGTCTCTTTTGCTCTTCTCTTTGTGCTATCCAGGTTGTGCATTTAGTGCATTTTTACCTCAGTTGGAGAGATAATGAAATAAAATATGAGGGTTCAAGCTGTAATTTTATGACTGTAATCTCATTTATACTTCATAATAACCTTATGATATTGGTACTATTTTCATTCCCCTTTACATATGAAAGGAAAGGGGACTCAGAGAAGTCATTAATTTTCTCAGGGTCCCAAAGCAAGTAATGGGAAATTCAAGGCACAATAAGTAATTGAATTTACATTCGTGGGTCTTAGAATTTATCAGAGGAATGAAAAATATCTTCCCTTATCTTTGATCATAGAAAGCATCAATACTTTATCTGCACACTCTTGCCTGTACAGAAGGTTCAGCTGGTAATCCCAGCAACTCCTATTGATGCAGGTTAGCACACAAGATGAAATCTATTTGCTATCTATTATGATCGCTTAGAATCCAAAGAGAAAAAATAATGGCTAAAATTCATTGGGCACTCTATTGTGCCAGATAATTTGCATATAACTTGAAACTTTCAAAATAATTCTGCAGTATACTTTCCTCCTCAATTTATGAATGAGGAACCTTAAGTAAGGAAAGGTTAAATAACTCATGATTAGTTTGATTCATGTAAATCTATAGTTTGTGATATAAGCAGTTAATTGTCAGGTTCTAGAGTCAAATATAACTGTGTCTGAATCACAGCTCTGCCATTTACCATCTGATCTGGCTCTGGTTCCTTATTGGCCTATGACAGTGTTCTCAAATATAAAATGAGGATTATTTAATGACAGCTATTCTAAGTAAAAAGTCACTATGTGATTCTTTTTCATCTTATTCATTGATGTATCACAAGCCTTAGGAATACCGTCTGGCAAATTTTACCATGTGTGCATGGACATGTGTGTATGTCTGTGTGTAATAATGGCATATAAGATATAGAGATATTATTTTAACACAATATATTTAAATGATTGCTATTGCCCACTGAGAAATGTTTCTCTTTTCTGATGTATAGGAACTGAGAAATGGTAGTTTCAAAAACTGTTAGATTCTCAGAATAAGCTTTCATGAATCTGAAATGCCATCCTCTTAAACACTGTACCACATCCAAAGTTTCAGTCATTCTGTGAATGGTGATCAGTAAGTGAGGAAAGCATTAGCTTTATTGCTAGCCATATATTACAGTGAGGCAGGTGGCAAAGCACCTGCCACCAGAGCTTTCCAGCCTATCCCTCTCACACTTGTGAGGCTTATGAAAATTAACCAAAGCACAAATGCTTCAGCAAAAATGCACTCACACTCTATTTAAAGGCACATTTAGCAACACACTTCGGGGTAATTTTTTCAAATAATCATAATGAAAATGTAAAATAAAGATACTTGAACCTTGCCACATTTCATGTTTAAATTCATTACAACAATCTTGATGTGTAGGCTTTCATAAAATATTTATTACCAAAAATACATGTATACATATGTATGTGCACACATATGTATACATGTATGTCTATATATATAAAATTTCCCTTTGAAGTGACATAAGGAAAGCATTTATTTGGAAACATGGAGTCACTCCTTTCCCTTACCTTTGTGACCTATGCAAAAACTATAGATTTTCCAATTCTATCTCCCTCAGCAGATAATTCTATTAAAGAGAAAGTAGTAACTGTGAAAGATTAAACAAGTATAAAGGGAAAACATTGGGAGAGAAAGAGTCAAGCTGGAGAGATGTGTTTTCTCTTCTAGAGACACATAAAATCATACTTCTATTTCAATGAAATAGTACAGAATAGAAAGAATTCACAGACATTTGAAGGCATTTGATCATAGCAATTTTAAATAACAAAGGTTGTCAGTGCTGGACATCTTTCTGGATCCTGAAGTCTGAGCAAGCAAGTATAGACCATGAGATTGAGAGCATTCTGCCCTAAGCTTACAAACAATTCAATCATCCTGAGAAGCAGAGGTGGACAAAACTGATGAGGGACTGAGAACTAGAACAGAGAAGGAAACGTTACTGACTCCTCCCACGACTCCTCAGCTTCTCCCGGATATACATTTTGTCATTTCTCTAATGATAAAGGAATGGACATTGAAGAAAGACCACAAAAAAATGTATAGCCTGCCAATTCCCTTTTATAAGTCATTATGTATTACCATTTCCATCTAATAGTTGAGGAAACTGAAATTAGTATCTACCCTGACATTAAGTGATAAATCGTGACATTAGTTGAGTTCTTCTTGTCTCTGAAATCCCGGCTCCTCCAACATTGTTCTGCTTTTCCATTTCATAAATGTTTAGTAACCCAGAGTAATTTTTGAATCATATTTAAAAGGTAAATTGCAGATCCTCAATGTTACATCTCAATTCCAAGTTTGAGGAAAACTAACTTAAAAAATCATCTTTTCTTGAACGTGTCTTAATTTTAAATTATAAAAACATTTAACTTTGTAAGTTAAAAACAAATGACATAAAAATCAAAATTAAATACATATTTACATGTATATATGTTTGACATGTATGTGTACATATATATAATCTATTCTCTGTATCTATGAGTTTGTTTTATGTTCGTTTTTCTTTAGAGTACACAAATATGTGAGATCATACAGTATTTGTCTTTCTCTGGCTGACTTATTTCACTTTTCATTATGTCCTCAAGGTCCATAACCAATACTATTTCTTGGTCTTAGAAAAAAAATTATTTGTGTATGATTAACTGATATTCACTATGGTGTTATTTAAACAGCTTATGATCAAGAATATCTGTTTACTTTTAGAACATTTGAGTACAACTCATCACACAAATTTAGCTACAAAACATTTCTGAGACCCATGTACTTCAGTAACGGTCAATTTACATTAATAAGCATTTGCTGGGTGGGGGTGGGAGTTAAATGTTTTCTGGGCAAGAGAGAAAAGATTCTTAAGTGCTACAATGCTAAGGAGCTAAAATGATCTCTACTGCTAGGGCCATTGGCCAGCATGTACATGGGATCCCTAAAATCCCCATCAAAGCTCCATTCTATCCCAGTGGCATTGTATCTAAACATTTTCCCTTTTATTCTTATTTACATATATCAGAAATGAAGAGAGTGTAGTTGGGCTACTTTTTTACTTGAATTTTTAACTTAAAAACAAAGACTTTAAAAATATGTAATTTCTTACACAAAGAAAAATGTGTCACAGTGTCATATCATATTTGAAACTCAAATTTATACAAAGTGATTGTTTGGTCCTAACTCTAATTTAAGCATTTAATCAATTACTTATTTTACTAAACTCCCCCTGCTTCCAGAACAGGAATTTTTTAATTCTCCTCTTTATTCTCCCCAACAGTAGAGACCAGCTCAATTTAACTAGATAAAGTTTGTCTATTATGTGTTATCTGAATATCCCTTAAATAACACTTTTCTTATTTTTTGGCTCTAATAATCAACGGAATGTATTATCTTTCTCATCAGCACCTTAAGAATCTGAATTAATTCACTTAAAATGACTAACAAATGATTTTCTCTTTCCTCTCTGTAAGGATATATCAATTCATTAATAGAAAAATTCTCTGGATATATGCCCAGGAGTAGGATTGCTGAATCATATGGTAGCTCTATTTTTAGTTTTTTAAGGAACCTCCATACTGTTCTCCATAGTAGCTGTACCAATTTACATTCCCACCAGCAGTGTAGGAGGGTTACCTTTTCTCCACACCCTCTCCAGCATTTATTTTCTGTAGACTTTTTGATGATGGCCATTCTGACCAGTATGAGTTGATACCTCATTGTAGTTTTGATTTGCATTTCTCTAATAATTAGTGATGTTGAGCATCTTTTCATGTGCTTTTTAGCCATCTGTATGTCTTCTTTCCCAGAGAAAACCATAATTCGAAACGATACATGCACCCTAATGTTCATTGCAGCACTATTTGCAATAGCCAGGACAAGGAATTAACCTAAATGTCCATCAACAGAGGAATGAATAAAGATGTGGTACCTATATATCAATACAATGGAATATTGCTCAGCCATAAAAAAGAACAAAATAATGTCATTTGCAATGACATGGATGGACCTACAGATTGTCATACTGAGTGAAGTAAGTCAGACAGAGAAAGACAAATATCATATGATACCACTTATACGTGGAATCTAAAAAAAGGGTACAAATGAACTTATCTACAAAGCAGACATAGAGTTAAAGATGTAGAAAACAATCTTATGGCTACCAAAGCATAAGGGGGCAGGGAGAGATAATTTGGGAGATTGAGATTGACATATACACACTACTATATATAAAATAGATAATGAATAAGGACCTACTATATAGCACAGGGAACTAGACTCGATACTCTATAATGACCTACATGGGAAAAGAATCTAAAAGAGTGGATATATGTATATGTGTAACTGATTCACTTTGCTGTATTCCCCAAACTAACACGACATTGTAAATCAACTATACTCCAATTAAAATTAAAAAAAAAAATAGAAAAGTTCTACTGCTTGTGAAAGCTTGGACATTTCTGACTCTGCTCAAACAGTATCTTGTAGGCAAACTTTCCTATCTTTCAGAATGAAACCTCTTTAAATGGTATCCTGGCATGTTCATCAAAGAATACACAGTTAAAATATATTTAATAATTGTGATTAATTTTGCAGGTCTCTAGGCAGTCTAGAAGTGATTGGCATATCCACCAGGCTAATTCCTTCATCAGAATCTCTAATTCCCATAAGAATTTTATATAAAATGTGTACTTTAATTTAGGAAATTTTTATAATAAGTGAATACATCTAAAATATATATCTTCTGAAACTTTAAAAAAGAATAATCAGCATCATTCTCATTATGAGACTATTAATTGCAATTTTAATGTTAAGCCAAATATGTGTATTCACATCTGCAATTAAAGATGAATGTTTTTCTAACTAAAACTCACTAGCTGAGCTGATCTGAGCTAATCATAACTATAAGCCAAGTTTTATTTCTAATACTTCAATAGTAATCACTTTAATTAGTTGTATACAATACAAATATTAGTATACTTTGTATATTTCCAATAATATATATTTATAAAATTACCATACACTTTTTGCCCAAACAAAAAAGTAGATATTTCTACAATTATGAATCCTAATGCTTCCCTTGAATTGATTAAACCATAACATTACACAATCTTTTATATTCTGTGACAATTTCAGTTACTTAGTATTGAGGATACACAGCTAACATAAAAATGTATATTTCTCCTCTATACCATGTACATCTGAGTGAGCATTCTTTCTTTGCCATTCAGCAGTTCTGTGATACATAATTTATTCTCTGTGTCACATCAATTCCCGTATAGATTTTCTATGGCCAGATTTATGATATGAGTTTAATGGCTTCTAGAAGCTAGTTTGCTAATGCCATGATTATAGGAATGGCTTCATGGGGATTTTATGTTCCCTAACCACCTACTAATATGTTGGAAAATGCACTCTGTTCTAAGCTTGTTTCTTGACAAGTGTGCAAGAATAATATAGAGTAACGAAAGAACTTATACAAAAGAGGTATTCCTTGGTCATTCTGGAAAATGTCTCAATTGTATTAAAACTAATATACAGATTAGGGAAGACCTTGGAGTTCTACATTAACTTATGACACTGCAAAGAAGCAAAGTTGGTGAGCAGAAATAAGCAGGCAGACAATACAAAAATGCAGTCCACTTGAATGTATAAAATCTGCTTCTCTTTTATAATTTCACCTGAAGGTTTGTATAACAGAGGGTACAGTGGGTCCCAGGCTTGATTTTATTTTAATGATGTCTGTGTGTATAAATGTGTAATATGTGTGTGTGGGTGCATATGCATGTACGTGTGTGCTTCGTAGATACATCCAGAAGCTGCAGTTTCAAGGATATAGAACCTGGATATGATTTCCCCTATAGCTCTCAATTTTCTCAAAAGGTATTTGGACAGACAATATGAATAGAAGAGATAACCAGAGAAACCTGATTGGCTACTGTACACAACTCCATTCTCCTACTCATTTATACCATTCCTTTTGGAATCTCATTCTTTTCTTATTGTTTATGATCATAATCTTAGCTGTTACATGATGTTGTAAAGTACAGTTTAATAAGTGTTACAAAGATGACTTAAAAAATTTTATTTTGACTCAAATTGGACATTCTGTGCATTGCAAAATTCTATTTGACAAGTATAAAACCACCTGACACTTGAGGACATCTATAGCATTTATTTTCTTTGTTTTCTTGCAATTCACTATCATTTCTCTGATATCACTGATAAAGCTCTAGTTGTTCACTAGATCACACACCTTCCTACGACAAGTTCCAAGTACTGAATTTAGACTACAAATCCATATATAATATTTACAACATATGTTCTTTAATTACTTCCCCCATATTCACCAACTCAAATTTATAAAGAATGTATAGAGTTGTCCTATTCAAGATTTCCCAAATTATTAAAATAGGATTTTTATTCTTATATGTTAAATCTTGGGCTAGACCACAATTCTGCATTTGTAGAACTTTCCTTTTTGCTAACCTTTATTGTATACTCATGTTGGTCAAAAATATTCTGAATAAGTTGACAAAAAAACCTTTAACTTAGAAAACTAAGAGAAAAAGATTTCATACTGATATTAATATTAACATTAATTAAATTGATAAAGTTTTATTATTAAATCTTTAAATAGATATTACTCACTGAGTATTTCACTATGAGCCAGGTAGTATGTTAAGTACTTTATATACATTGTCTTATTAACCATCATGTCAACCCTGTGAGTTAGGCATTATAATCTTTAAGTTAGCAAAGGATAAATTAAAACTCAGTCTAAATTATTTGTCCAAGCCATATGGTTAGTAGGAAGGAAAGCTAAGGTTAGAAGCCAAGCAGGCAGGGCCTTTCTTTCCATCCAATTCACTTTCTTATCCAATAACATACATTACTGGCTTCAACATAAGATGTCATGTCTTTGTCTTTCAAAATAAGGATTGTGGAAAGCACAATTAAGGCCACAGTGAATTCAATTCTTAAAAAAAACAAATATCAAGGTATGGGCTTAATGTTGACTTCAAAGTACCCTTTAATCTGCATATGGATAAAAGAACTACCTGAACTTCTGGACACGGTGTCCTGCCTTACATAGATCTTGAGACTGATTCTTTTTTGATTTCTGTCCTCCAGATCTCTTGGAGAAGATTTCTTGACTCAAGTTTTACTGACATAAGCAGATGTATTTTCTTCACATCTACTAGTCATTTCTCTCCTCCTCTGTATCACTCTTGTCAGTGAGATCCTTACACCAGGTGCTGGCAAGGAAATAGTCAATCACACCTTGAGTTAGATGCTAGATCTCTTCTTTGCTAATTAAGTTAACACAGAGAAATTTAAAAGAGAGAAAGATGTTGCTAGGAGAGAGTAGTAGAATGGCAGCGGGAAAAACAGGATGGGTGCACAGTGGATGGAGTGGGAGATGCTATCTATTTATGAGTAGGTTAATTATCATGGTATTTCTCCTCCTCACTGCATGGTTTTCCAGAGTATAACTTTATTTTTGCTCTAACTACATTTTCTTTAGAGTTAATCACTGGACTTTCAGTTTCCAAATTTCCATGTAATATTAATACTAATTACTGGGGTTTATTTAACATTGCAAAGGACATGCCTCTGTAGTGCTTACAGTAACCATGCTTACCAAGTTTTTTCCATATCCAATAGCTCCAGATGGACCTAATTTTTCTATATTTTACTTTGAAGAATCTTAAAAGCAATCTTAGGGGGCGTTATATAGAACGTGTTAAATTTCCACATGCTATAAGTAAACACACGTATGTCCCACAAGGCAATGTTAGAAAATTACATATTCTGAGTGTCAATTCACATGCTGTCAAGTTCAGCCAGTTTTCAAAATATCGCATATGTTCTTTTCTAGTAAGAAATACACTGACATTAAATTCATGTCAGACTTTCCAGAAAGATAACAAGAAAAAATACAAGATAATCCACTTCTTTGGCATAAAATGATAAATGAGTCACGCTGAAAAGTGGACAGTTACATCACATAAAGAGATAACTACTAAAAGCTTTCCGAATAGCCATCTGACTCAAGCCAAGTAGGTGGTCAGCATGCTGGTTTGGCAGAATGCATAGCTGACTGCTGGAGTATTTTTGAACAAAGCAGCTATTCATTTCACCTGCAAAATCGGCAGTTCACTTTGACATTGCACATAACGAAAAACAAGTCAATGGCTATTTTTAGGCTAAACTAATAAAGAGGGACAATAAGGAAAATAATAGCACCTTTTCTGCTTCATGGAGAACACCTTAATGGATAATGTTTCTGTTATATGACTTATTTTTTAAAAATTATTCATTGTGTGCTTTCTTATTTAAATTATATTAGACAAATAGGACATAGCTTTCTGCAGTACTATAATGACCATTTTGAGATCTGGTGAGGTTTTAGGAATACAATAAATTATATGTTTTCCAAATGTATTTATATTATTTTGTATGTATATGTACATGCATCTAATATTCTTTCCATTTAAATTAAACAATCTTATTGAATACTTATTACCAGTCTTATATAACATCTACACTTATTAGTAGAGAGTAGAATGAGAAAATATTTAAAATAGAAACACAAAAATGATTTTTGTGAGTAATTTAACACATTATAATGTACACATAATATATATGTGTATACATATGAAAGGTAAAGATGTAAAACACAGCATAAACATTGAAACAATATTTAAAATACATCTTAGCACTTTAACAAAAAAATTTGTTGATAATAAAACTGAATATATTGCACATAAAAATAATCACAATTATAAAACACACACAACAAATAGTAATTGATAGTGCAAATGCTCCTATTCCTATTTGGAATATATGTGTGTGTTTATGTAGTGTGTATATATAAATATAAATATTGTTAGCATTCCTATTTTACAGGTAATAAATATATATGAAAATATGAATCCTAATATTCCCCAGATTTACCCATTAAATTTGTTTTAATGTACATAATACACATTTATAACAGATACTTGCAGAGGAATAGCAAAAACTGTCATCTCAAAAAGGCATATGTAAAAGTTTACATGTGGAGAGGGGGAAGGTGATTTAACTAATTAATACAGATAACTTAGAAAATCACTATGTTTATATAAATGCACATGCGTTTGCTTCTTGTTATTTCACTAAGAATTTTTGAGTTCTCTCAAACAGAAAATCCAAGGCAATATACCTATAATACATAAAATATAGTAGATACAAACACTATCCTAAATATGTGTTCCCTTGTATGTGTTTGTGTGAATTCTTATATTCCTTAGAGTATTAAATACAGCTTATAATAACAAAAAGTCAAACATTTAGAATTCACTTATAAATTAGAGTACTGACTCAATGTTATTTACTCTAGTAAAAAAATATTGCACATTAATTTAATCAATAGTAGAGAAACTTAAGCTTCCTGTGCTCTAACGTGAGAAAGCACAAATAATTTTCCATATGCAAAAATTTAATTTTATAAAATCAAGCCTTTATCTATTACAACAACAAATTAATAAAACACAAATTTGAGGCTTTTCAACTAAGTGCACATCCTTATAGAATAATTTTTAATACTCCCAGTGAAGATACAATTATTGTATTTATATCAGAACTGAAGTATAGTGTGGAATAAAATGCACTAAGCAACTTATCAAGGGATATGATAAGAATTGAAATTTTAGACAAAATTTGCAATGGCTCGATTGAATTGGCTTCCAACAACTTTTATGATCAGTTATTTTCCCTTGAGTCCAGCCATTATCTTTAATCATCACTCTCCATATCTCTAAATTATTAATATTATCATGTTATTATGGTTATTCTTGCTTATGACATGAGGAATATATACATGTGCATGTTTCCATGAAATTTAAGGTATATACATAAGGTATATATTTAAAGTATAAATACACCTTGATTGCTCTTAATTTCTACATACTGATTACTCTGTAGCTGTTTTTCTTTTTTTCAAGGTAGCAGTAAGTCTGAAAGAAATCAGAAGGCCTTCAACAGAAGTCCTTGATTGAGTAAAACTACACTTCAAAGGAATATGCTGTGTCATACATATTAGTACTTCTTATTAATGTTAAAAAAAAAAACTTGTGATGAGTTAAGAGATAGCTTTTTACAATGATATCTCTGATTTATACTAGGAAGTGCTGGAATACAGTGTGACCCCACTTTAGTAGTGATGATTGTCAAAGAAGTGTTATTGATTCATGTCTCAGCTGAAGCAGAAAAATCAATACCAGACAGCTCTAGAGGAGATGTTTCTAATGGTTTCACTGTTTTAGAGTCACCTGGGAGATGCCTTTCAAAGATGATCAACATGGCCAAACAAGATCAGTCCATCTATACTGTGAACCAAATCTAGGGACCTCAAAATTCAATTTGGAAGAAATCTATCTTGGTTCTTTATTCCTAGAAAAAATAAGCATTGTACAAAAACATGTATAGGTGTATATGTAGATTAACTGTCATTCAAATACTTTTGTTGTTTTTATAATTCATCAGAAAATATATTTTATTGTGTATATATATATATATATATATATATATATATATATATATATATATAGTTTCAAATATTACCTCATTTATAGTTTAACAAGAATTCCTCCTGTCAATAGATCAGAACATGGTAAGCAATTAAATTTTGTATTTTTTTTAATCCATTTTTTCCAACAATTTGCTGTAGTCTTTTGCCTCTCTTTACAGTTTTCCCAAATGGCTGGTGGTGATGAAATAATTTTGTTAAACTTAATTAACAGAGTCTCCAAACTTGAAAGGTAATGTAGAGTGTTTGGCAGAATGTATAGAAAAGCAACGTGTGACTTAAAAGAGTTGCCAAAACATTGATGTTTGCAACATAGAATTGAGATTAATCTAACAGTGATCTGAAACACTTGAAAAGAAACATTACACAATCAGAAACTGTTGGAAGCTGTTTTGCAAAATTGAAACTAACATCTCACAGTTTTCTATCAGCTAATTAGGATGGGGAAAACTTTGGCAACATATTCTAGATAATCTAGCATGTGTTAAAACACTTTACAGATTATTCAACCTACAAATATATTCCAGGTCAAAAGATATCCTTTCTTATGAATGTTTTCCTTAAAATTGTTCCTGGAATGTTACATGTTCCGTGAAAAAAAAAAAAAGTGGAGGAGAGATTCTGTAGTTAGTAGTATCTGAGTGTCAGGTGGCATAAACCCAATCCAAACTGGCTAAACAGTATGTAGTCGGAAAATCCAAGGCATAGTTGGATATAGGGAATCAAATGATATTATCAAGAATGCGCCGGGGGCTTCCCTGGTGGTGCAGTGGTTGAGAGTCCGCCTGCCGATGCAGGGAACACGGGTTCGTGCCCCGGTCCGGGAAGATCCCACATGCCACGGAGCGGCTGGGCCCGTGAGCCACGGCCGCTGAGCCTGCGCGTCTGGAGCCTGTGCTCCGTAACGGGAGAGGCCACAACAGTGAGAGGCCCGCGAACCACCAAAAAAAAAAAAAAAAAAAAATGTGCGCGGACTTCCCTGGCAGCGTAGTGGTTAAGAATCCTCCAGCCAGTGCAGGGGACACGGGTTTGATCCCTGGTCCAGGAAGATCCCACATACCACAGAGCAACTAAGACCGCGAGCAAGCAACTACTGAGCCCACGTGCCACAACTACTGAACCCTGCGCGCCTAGAGCCCGTGCTCTGCAACAAGAGAAGCCGCCACAATGAGAAGCCCGCACACTGCAACGAAGAGTAGCCCCTGCTCACGGAAACTAGAAAAAGCCCACATGCAACAATGAAGACCCAACACAGCCAAAAAATATAAATAAATATGAAAAAATTGAAATAAATACATAAAAGAAAAAAATAGACTTAAAAAAATTTTAGTGGTCAAAAAATTGAAGAAAATATTTCAAAGAAAGGCAAAGATCATGGAGGGTTTAGAGTCTATTAATGACTCTAAACCTTTTCATTGCATGAATATCTTCAAGTGTGTTTGTTTGTTTTCATGAAGAACTCAAAAGAATAAGAGTGGGAAAGACATACTCTTTGTATGATTTAGGGTTGTGGTTTTACAGAGCAGGTGAGGCAGAGGACATAGGATGGGGGATGGGAAAGGTATGAGGTTGATAAAAAGACAAAGTATGAAAGGAGAAGTCTAGAGTAATTAAGAACAGAAAACCAGGATGAGACAGGTAGAAATAAGGAGACAAATAAAGGTACAAGGAAGGGTTTAATGGAAGAAATTAAATGAAAGGACTAAAAAGATACTTTTGTCAAAAAAGCATAAGAATTCATTAATACTTTAGAGGTTGAATAGTGTCCGAGATAATATTTCAAGGATACATGTAGATATATGAATGGCTGAAGTTGAATAGAAGAAAAGTTAATTGGAATTAAGGAATCAAATTACTGTAATGAAAAAATGTTTTTGTGGATATTGAATTTACTGGAATAATGGACACATTTGAACTGCAAAAGGTTATAACCAAAACATAGTGTCAAAATCACTAGTATCTGTAAAAAGATGATTTGGAGGTTGCTAAATGAAAATGATGAAAGCAGTAAAAACATGACCATGCTTAAAGACCTGAATATTTATTGATTATATAATAAGGACCACAAACAAGTCTGGAATAATAGTAGATTTTTGCAAAATATTTTGTTATGGCATTGTAGGTATTATTAACACATTCAGCAGTATCAGGTAAGAATCAAATAGCTGTTTTCAAAAGTGGTTTTTTAAACAGTGATCATAATCAAAATAGTTCTAATTTTATAGAAATTTTATATGTGTATGCAGATACAATTTTGCATGTTGCTAAAATCTTATGGATTAGCTATTGACATTTTTAAGTATTTTCACATCTGTTAGTAAGGAGTTGTTTTGGCCCCTACCCTTAAAGTAACACTTCAACCCAACAAATAAAGTATACATGTCTACACAGCAGGTGGCCTTGAAGACCCTGTTCTACCCTGATGTGGCACCAGCTGTTAAATATTTTGACAGTCACCCCTCTGTATGTGTGCATTTACATACTAAAAGTCGTATGCATATATTTTGATATCAAAGACAGAGCCTTCTGACTATAGCCTCCTAACTATCCTCTAACTACTTTCATCATGACCATTCTTCAATCTAAACTGGAATTTCAATTGCTTCATCTCTCTAAGTTTGCATATTCATGACCGCTGCCTTTCTTTCCTCCCCCTTTACCCTGTGCACAGTGTATAGCCAAAATTTTAGTACCTCTGTTGTCAATATCTTTAATCTCTTGACTACCACCTCTGTCGGCTTTTATATATTAGATTTAAGACTCAGTCTTGGGTGCCTACCATGCTCCAATTTTTGCTCAGATGATTTCATAATGCCCACATTTCATAGTTTCATGTGTAGGTTTATGAACACCAAATATCTCTTACTGATTCTGTTCCATTGAATTTCACACATCTATAGGCAGCTGCCTACTCAGAATCTCCACTCAAGGGTATCATTAGCTTCCTATACTCAAAATTTCAAAACCTGCAGGTATGACCATCTTATTCTCTATTCCTTTATACTTGCTGATTTTCCTTTTTGGACTTTATTTTTATATTTTGCCTTTTTTAAATGAAAGTTGACTTCATGTACTGAATATTATTGACAGACAAAGAGTCCTGAGAGTCTGCTTAGAAAACTCCTTGTCTTCAACACCCAGTTCAGAAATTACATGTGTCCTAAGCCAGTTCATTAAAAATGAATCTTATTGTTATTGTTCAGAACAACCAAGTGTGAAACAAGGCTGCAGAAAGCAGAGAAGGGACACAAAAAGAAACTGAGTTCTGTAGCATTGAATTTTTGATCATGTAACTCTCTTGGGTAAATTTTGCCAATGGATTATCATTTATTTGATAAATCTGTTATAAAATCTGCCTCTAGAATAGGTAAAGTTCTCTTCTTACACAGTCCTAGAGCATCCTGTATTTTCCTCAGAGTTCTTATGACAATTCGTAATCATATACTTGTGTAACTATTGAATAAATATTTATGGTTTTCACTAGAATGTAAGTTTCAAGTGGATAAGTATGGTATAGTTTTCTTACCATTAAATCCCCAATGCTGCCACAACATAAAAGCTCAACATTATTTTTAAATAAATAAATATAAAGACTTGAACATGATATACACAAGTAGAATAAATGTTCAGAGGGTCAATGGATGGATGAACAAATGGATGGATTTCTTTCAAAAGGACCTTTATAAAAAGATTTTCATGGGCTCCAGAGACAAAGTTATCATGTTTTCCTCTGAGCAGAATTAACTTCTTCATTATTAATTAAAATGAAATTGTCACTGAGAAATGTTTGCTTTACTAGAGATGATTTATGGCTGTCTCTTCTCAGTGCACAAGGACATTATAATTTGACTAAGCATTTCTCTAACAGGATGAATTTAGTAAAGCAAAATATTTTTAAAGGCCATCATCAGTATACCAATGTCAAAACGTCAATGATAAATTGTATTCATAGATTTAATATTTGGAACACGTGGCATTTAGACAGAAAGTACACAGGGAACTTTATTTTTTTTACAATCTTGATAAAGTTTGAAAAGTATTTTCTCAAGTTCATTTTATCTTACATTTTTTAGCAACATTTAAAGTACTGGTTCTCCAACTTTCTTGAATTAGGACTATTTGGGAATGTAAAGGACCTGCATAACAATTAAAGACACATATACATATGCATACATAATTTTGTATATAATTTCAAAGCATTCATGAACCACTTAATCCAAATGCCAGTTTAGAATAACTGATTTACTGGATAAAACATGAGACTTAAAAATAGAATAACTGACTTACTGGATAAAACATGAGACTTAAAAAATGTGTGCATATATATATACAAATTAATTAAGTAGACACAATGTTTCAGTCAAAATTTACTTTGAATTCTGAATTACTAATTTAACTGTAAAATGTTCTCATATGTTAAAAAGCTGTATAGCTTTTGAAGCTGATTAAAAACTGTCATCACACTAGACAAAATGTGCTAAATGTGCATTCAGTGTTAGTGTTTCAATCTTAACACTGCTCTTTTTTCACAAAGAATTCTGGAGAGACCAAAGTTCACACGTCTCCAGAGCTCACATAGTATACAGCATCGCAAACAAATTTAATGTAGCTTCTGCTGTTACCACAAATTCTTATTTTATAGTTTATTGCATAAGACATTAACCCAGTAAATGTTAATTTTTTAATTTCATATGCAGAGAAAAGTAAAAATATCTGGTAATCTGCCTAATGATAGCATCTCACGTGGAATTTTTATGTTACAGAAGTGCTTGTTTAATTTCATCTTCTATTCTCTTGAAAATTTCTTTGATATTGCACAGATTCTGTAAATGCCGATTCAAAGCTCATACTTTCCATTCCTTAAATAATGTTTTGTTATTATTTCATAAAGCCTTTCTCCAGGTCTTTCTGATGTCATGGCACAAGGAGAAAAACCCTTGTAAAAATTAATTCACAGGCTATAGATTCTACTCTCATTAAGAGTGACTAAGGACTATAATCTGTTAGAGATTTCGAAGATAAGTTTGCCTTTACCTTTATTTAAAATGTTAAAAGATTAATTGCCAAAACACTCAATGAATGGATCTTTTGTGAAGTTTGAAATCAAGGCTAAAGCTCTATTTAACACTGTGTTACATGTCACTAGCCCTTTTGATAAATCAATATTCAGAAAGTAAACATTGTCATTGAAATAACATATTCTTAGTTCAAAACAATTATATCTACCCTTTAGGAAATTCTAAGAATATGACTCTATGCTTGTATTTCTAGACTGAATCCACTTTGCTGACAACATGCATTGTCAAAACCTAACTCTGGAAAAATATCTTCTCTGTTTTTAGTTACAATAAGCATTCTTTAAATCGTTGAAGCTTTCATCATTTAGAAATCATTAAGGACCAAATTTTTCACTAGCATCACACATGCCCTTGTGTGTAATACAAGTTTCAATATCTATGGTTGTAGATTAGAATATCTTGATGAGATGTTATTGTCTAGCTTTATTCCCCCCTCACAGAGCAATCAATACTGCAGAAAAGACTTCCATAAACAAATTATATAATCACTCTTCAGTTTATATTTACTGCTGGCATACCTGTATCTGAATTTATCTTTTACTTTCGGTAATTGTTTAAGACTACTAATACTAAAATATTTTAATTTTTTCTTTTGGTTACCAAGTCTCTCATCGTAACAGGCATGGGTTCCCAAACCTCCCTAGGCTTAAATACCTTTATTGCACAACTTGTCGGAGACTGTTTACTTTCCATCCTAGACTATGCACTATCTCCAGCCCAGAGCACCTCCACAGTCAGATCTTCATTTTGCTAACAGTCTTTTACATTAAACTAGATTTCTACCATCAATTTTGGTTTACTTACAGAATTCCTTTGTTGGTAAGAACCAGCACTTCCCAACACTGTGTCATTTTAATGGAAGCATGTGGGGCCTCTCATGAAAAAAAGCAGATTTGGGACAAAGTGAGTAGAAGTTGGAAGTAAGAAGTCACCAGTAACCTAAGCACTGATTCATTTATTCTTTCTCTTTCTGTCATCCTCTCTGTCCCCCACCCCCCCAACCACTGGCTTATCATCTCTGCTTATGTCTTCACATCTACTCTATACTTGTGCTTCTTTTTGGCAAACTGTTTTCTTTGCATAATAGTCAGTTTGAACTTGTCTTAAAAAATGGCTTTTCTAGCTCCAATTCAACATGAACTTACAATTTAAGGTTCTATACTTAATTGGAAATTATTGGAAATCAGTTGAAATTTTCAAGAAAACTACTCTGCCTGTTTTTCCATCAATGAACTCTCCATAGATTATCAATCCCTGATCTAATCAATCAATGGCATCTAGGGACAGAGGCACCAAGTTGAAATAACTCAATGGCATTTTTTGGTATGAGTTTTAGCTGGAAAAGTTGTTTTAAGGAATGAGACATGAACTGACAGAAGCTGCAATATATGTCTATTCCAGCTTTACTTATAAAGATATTTCGATGCTAATTCCACTGATCTGATATTCAGTGTTCACTCCTGTCAGCTTTTAGCATTAACGTTACTACATGCTCAAATTTCTTGAAAATTGTATTGCTGAGATATAATTCTTATGCCATACAATTCACCCATTTAAAGTGTACAAATAGTGATTTTCAGTATGTTTGCAGAGCTCTGAAATGGTCACCACAATCTAATTTTGAACATTTTGCTCCCACTGAATAAAATTCCACACCACAGTTTGGCAGTTCCTTATGTGGTACATATAAACAGTGAAATATTACTCAGCCATAAAAAAGAATGACATTGTGCCATCTGCAACAACATGGATGGACCTAGAGGACATTATGCTAAGTAAAATAAGTCAGACAGAGAAAGACAAATACTGTGTAATCTTCTTACTTATACGTGGAATCTAAAAATCAAACAAACATAACCAAACAGAAGCAGACATAGATACAGTAAGCAAACTGGCTGTTGCCAGAGAGAAAAGGATTGGGTGGCAGGGGGTTAGTTGAAATAAGTGAAGGGGATTAAGAAATACAAACTTCCATTTATAAAACAAATGTCACTGGGTTGTAATATATAACATAAGGAATATAGTCAATAACGCTGTAATAATTTTGTATGGTGATAGATGGTCACTAGGCTTATGGTGGTGGTCATTTCTTAATGTATTTGATTGTTGGACCACTATGTTGTACACCTGAAACTAACATAATATTATAAGTCAACTATACTTCAATTTTAAGAAAAAGATAACTTGAACACAGGGTTACCTTCAAGCTGCATCCATGTCATAGCATATTTTACTACTTCATGTCTTTTCATTGCTGAATAACATTTCATTGTATGGATACACCACATTTTATTTATCAGTTTATTGATGGATAGGCATTTAAGTTGTTTTCATTTTTTAGCTAACATGAATGATACTTCTCTGATCTATTTGTGTACAAGTTTTGGGTTGATGTATCTTTTCATATTAGGGGGTATATACTTAGGAGTTGAATTGACGTGTCATATGGTAACTCTGGACCCTGATTGATCCCACTCAAGAGTTGTGGGTTTTTTTGTTGTTTGCTTTGTCATTTGTTTATTTCTTGAGTGACTTGATTGAATTAATTCTGTGAAGTCAATTTCCATCACATCAGTGTGCAGTCTCTGATGTCCCTGATCAGATTCCCCTCCCTTTTTATCGTCTTTTATGCTGTTATCACAATTCAGGCAGTTTATTATTTTTTGGTCCCATCATCATCCAGGGACACTCAGTTTGGACATTCTCTCTTGATATCTGAATGGGTCTAGCCTTGGTCACTTAAACAATCTTCCAAACTGCCAGGGCCATGTATGATATTATTTTTAAGCCTGCCTTCCTAGGAGTTGCCCCTGGTTCAGAGTGGCTTATTGTTCAGTGTTTGATCAGAGATTGTTTTAAGCCGTTATGCCAATGAGGCTTCTCATCTTTGTTGGTGGGTTTTTGTGCTTTCAATTCTGCCCCCACATCCTTTTCTGACTGTTCCTAAAGGGGTTCAGCTTATAACATTTGCACAGCCTTCCAGATCCCCAGGATTGACTGTGATCCCAGGAAGGCTCTTGGCTATCTCTTTCTCTGGTTCTCTCTATTAAACTTCTGGCTGCTCTGCCATTTTGCTTATATCATGGAGCTACCAGCCTCTGACTAATTGCTCTCCACCAAGATCTCCATTGCTTTAGACAACACCTGCTAGAAGAAATTTTTACATACAGAGGTATAGGGAAGTCATTCTGTCTTATACATGATTTGGCTTGAATTTTATGCTAACTAGAAAACTCTGTCAAACATACATTGTACATCTGCCTTAACTTTTAAAAAAAAGAATGCATCTACCAGATATCGACTGTCCACTTTGAATATAGATATAAATGCCTCCCTTTCCTATGATGCCAATGCTAGTACTCCTTCAAAGATGAGGTCACCTTCCCAGACACCAAGGTCATGCTGACTAGCTACGTGTGTGTTAATTTGTCTCCTTTGAAATCTTGAAGGAAGGTACCCCTCCCATGTTTGATGTTTGTTCTTTGTTCTGGCAAGATATAAAACTGTGGTTCAGGCATTGAAAATGGAGCTGGGTAACCATTGTGGATATGGATTCAGATACATTCCCGTATCACTGAGAACTTGAATTTTCTGAACTGTATAAAACTCAAGGCACCACCAGCCATTTTCAAACAACGTCTGCTCGCAGCTGCCAGCTGCAACCTTAGGGTTTCAAGGTATTCCCGTGTAACTATGCAACCACATCACACCCCAACCAAATCCTGCTTAACAAGCACCCTTATTTCTTGCCAGCTCCAACCCTAATTCTTGACAAACAACTTTTGTGACTTTGTGGGTTTTGCCTATATAAGCCTCTCCCATTTTGCAGCCAGGCAGAACATAATTCAAGGGCTTCTCTAATCTGTGTCTCTGGGGCTACAGTTCTCAGGTAAAATTCTTTCTGTTCCTATTATAGATTGTTTATTAATTATTTGCATTGATACACCCTAAGCCTGAAGTTCCCCATTCTCTGTTTTAAATCAAGTAAGTCCCTTCAGGTAGAGCTGAATAGTTTGTACCATTATAGCCTGCTTTCTCCCTGGTCAGTACCCTTGTGTCACTGCACTTGAGCTGGAGGTTGGCTACTGCTTTCCTGGAGTGACACTCTTGCTCTATGACTGGGCACTGGGGGTAGAGTGGCAGGTGTAGCCTGTAGTTTTCTTGGCTTGCACTTTCTAGAATGGGACCTCTGGTCTATGAATAAGCTGGGGAAGGGGCAAATAGTGCCCTGATATTCATGATTCTACTAGAAAGATGATTTCAGGTAAAAAATATACGTGACCAGATTTTTCTTTACCTTGAAAAATAGCCATGCTTTCTGAAAATCTAAAATTTTCCATCTTATCATAGGATCTCTACACCTGATTTATAGTTGTTTAATATCTTATGGTTTATAAAAATTATCATACAATAACTATGTCTTTGAATGCCCATGGACTACTATGAAGTAGATTAATATCCTCATTTTAAAAGTCAGAAAACTGAAAGAGATATATGACTAGTTTGCCTAAAACCATTTGACTAGAAACTTCCATGAATCAAATATTAAATTTTCCATGTCCAAGACCTGTCTTTTTTCATATACTATAATTTTATTCATATTGAAAAATTATGTATAGTATATTAGGCAATAATGTTCAGTAATACAGGCACTCAATAAATGTTATGACACACTGTCATCTTCTGATCGATAACGATTGCACAGGTCTCTTGGTGTCTAATATGTCTGACTTTAACAAAGTAGGGCAGTCATTTGTGACATGGTTGTGTGCTCTTCTATTTAATATCAAATTCAAATAAAATGAGAAACTTACAGCATGAAGTCAGTTGCTAGTTTCAAGGAAAACCCTTTTCACCTTTGAAAATGTTATCATATTTAAAAAGAAAGAGACCAGATTTAATACTTTGAAGTTACACTTTTTTCTTGACTCTGTGAATAATGTCATTGGAGAAACGTCTGAATGCTGATAGATTAAACACAACAGCAGCCGAAGTATGACTTTATTCCTTCACAGATCATTTTAGATGCAAAGACCAAAAATGAGAAAAGATGAACAGTGGAAAATGGGAAGTTTTAAAGCTCTGATTTTATATGAATCTAATTTTATAGTGTAAGGTTAGAAGGATAAGTCAGGAAGGAAATATGAACCCTGCTTTCATACACTGATGCAGAACTTCCATTTTGAAGTCTATTGCTTCTGATGGTAGAGGTCTTTCTTAATGGTATGCCTGGTTTTATGTATTTATTTTTCACTATATTGTTCCTCATCTGTCATGTATCTTGGCCAAGGTTAAGAACAATGTATCATCATACATTACAAAATGTACCACAAATTTTTGTAAATCAACATCATGAAATCCATGTGTGTATGGGATTAAAAAGTAGCATTTTCAAAGTACTTTGATACATAGTCTAAGTTAAATGAGCTGTCTTACTATTCTTTGTAATTTTGTCATATTATTTATGTTCATGAAAGATAAACCCCAATCTTTAGGATGACTAAGCAGCCCAAATTCACGACTCAAATGTCTCTTTAATTAATTTTTTAAGGAAAAAGAGACAACCATCTATTGGACACTTTAAACATTAGCTCACCTCAACATAGACAACAAGAGCTTATATGCTATCTAAGTCTATCCTAGCTCTGTTTTCCGTACTGTGCAACTGTGATGTAGTAATATAAAAAAAAGCAAAACACATTATATAAGTCTTATTCTTTTATCTGAGTTAATTGTATGTTTTACTGTACATAAAACATAAAGTAAAGTGACTGTTTTATTCTCTCTGTACTAATTAGGAAGACATGAAAAAGTAAGTTTAATGCAAGAGGAAAGGAAATCTTAAAAGCAAGTAATACATAAAGACATGATCTTGTAAATGTTGACCAGTAAGGAGAGGGGAGAGTAAATTAATCAGCTTAACCTTAAATCCCTGTGTAGTGAGATGCGTGGTATTAGAATTGCAAATTAGTCTCTCTGAATGGGCCTTGCCCTGTGAGGTATTATTTTTATTTATTTATTTTTGTTGTTGTTTGTTTGCTCATTTTATAAAAGATATAGTACAAATTGAAATGTCCGCTGTAGGCTCTTTTTTCAGTAGACATAGTTTGGATGAGAATCAGTAAAAAGGATCTGTTTGTTTTAAAAGACGACATGCAAGACTTGTAAAGCATATATATTTTTTTAAATTTTTATGTGCTTAAGTATCAAAATAATCTCAAAATGTCAAAAGTAATTCTGGAAGTTCATCCTGAAAAAAGTCCATGATAAAAACATACTAATATAGGGGCTTCCCTGGTGGCGCAGTGGTTGAGAGTCCGCCTGCCGATGCAGGGGACGCGGGTTCGTGCCCCGGTCTGGGAGGATCCCACATGCCGCGGAGCGGCTGGGCCCGTGAGCCATGGCCGCTGAGCCTGTGCGTCCGGAGCCTGTGCTCCGCAATGGGAGAGGCCACAGCAGTGAGAGGCCCGCGTACCGCAAAAAAAAAAAAAAAAAAGATAAAAAAAAACATACTAATATAAAGGAACATAACTGAATCCATTGAATTCATAAAAAGGGGGATCTGTGAGGCACTGGCTTTGGAAAGTCTTTTTCAGATTTTTACTGAATATTTGACACCTGTGGGAGGATGGGCCAATAAAACCACTGGGCACTTTCATCACATAAACTGCAGTACTCATCAATTTCTCACCATATCTTATTTATAAATCTGTACTACACTTTTGTATTAAATTTGGTATTTCCCCTGGACTTTACTATCATTTGTATGTTTTGTACCTGTTTTTCTCCTCTTGAGTCATCATAAAATTCTAATTTCTTGATCCTTCTGGGAACGTCAGATGCCTTTTTTTTTTTTTTGAATCATTTTCTATGCACAACAGACCATATTCCTGTTTTACCTGACATTCCTATCCATTTACCCTACTCTGTTTAGCCAAGTCCCATCACATTAGGCAGTAGAATCAGAATTTCCAAGAGCAAAAAAAATTCAAATATATAACATTTTATAAGTGATCATTACATATGACTATAGTTGCTACTATCATTAATGATCAAGTGCTGATAACTAATAACACCAAAAGAATGAGTTATGTTTACTGTGTTAAATGATGAGTTATGTCTGTTAAATAATGGGTTATGTATTTGTAATCATGTGATTTAATTATTTGCTAATTTGGAATTCTTCAGCATCTATACAATTTAAGATTCAATCCATAGTGTGATTGTGAATGAAAGGAAAACCTGGCTTCCCTAAACACAAAAATAAGTATGCAAGCTTAAAGTGTGATGCTGCCTAGTTAGAATAGGAAATGTAATTGATGATGGAATGGAAGGAAAGAGAATGGAAAGAGGGAAATGCTTCTAGGAAGTCTTTGTTTTATTTTATTTTGTTTAGTATTTCAGGATTGGTGTACATAGCATATATGCAGGGGTGAAGACTAAACTACTGAATAGTTGGAAAGACAAAAAAATAGAATAATCAAAGATATATTTGAATAGAATAAATAAAATTTTTTGGCAGAAGTAAAATTCCAGAAATTATTCTGTGGAAGTAAGAAAACAGAGTTTGCTTTTATGTGTCCCAGTCAGAAAGAAAAAGGATTATATAATGCCTATTCTTTTAAAAAATATGGCTGGATAAGCCTTAACCTTTTGAGCAAATATTAAATTAGTTTCCATGGTCTAGCCATATAGGAAATATAGATGACAAATCTTAAGATTTCCTTCAGACTCTGATTTCATGTCATTAAATATATCAGCTGCTATTTTGATAGAGTAGCAAGGATATCAGCTGGGATCTGAGTTCTCACTTAGCAAATGGCAGTTGATATTTCGGTACTCAGGCCTCTCACTGTTGTGGCCTCTCCCGTTGTGGAGGCCCTCTCTGGATGCGCAGGCCCAGCGGCCATGGCTCACAGGCCCAGCCGCTCCGCGGCATGTGGGATCTTCCCGGACCGGGGCACGAACCCGCGTCCTCTGCATCGGCAGGCGGATTCTTAACCACTGTGCCACCAGGGAAGCCCTGAGATCATTTTTGTCCCCAGTGCCTGGTGTCATTAATTGGCTCCATCAAAATCTGAAGCTGATTTAGAAAGGACCTTGATATGGAACTCAATTGAAGGGCAAATAATTTTTTTCATAACTTTTTTGGGGCAATGTCTTATAAACTCTCAGCCCAATAGTTGAAGACATAATTGCCTAAAATTACTTATTAGGATTTTATTAAAACATATAATAAATATTCATTGAAAGGTTTTATAATGAGCATTTTCAAAAACAGAATTCATGAGATCATAAACATCATGGTGAAAACATAATTTTAGTAGAAAGTAGCTATTGGAAAAAATGATATAATAAGCCAACTTTAATAAAAAAAAACACTTATAAGTATAGGTAAAAACTATCAAAGGAAACAAATACTGAACATTCCAATAAAAGTAATAGTAACTGGAAAACATAGATGAATACAACTGACCATAATAAATAAAACAAAAATGATTTATTAAGAATAAAAAATATAGGGCTTCCCTGGTGGTGCAGTGGTTGAGAGTCCGCCTGCCGATGCAGGGAACACGGGTTCGTGCCCCAGTCCAGGAAGATCCCACACGCCGCAGAGCAGCTGGGCCCATGAGCCATGGCTGCTGAGCCTGCACGTCTGGAGCCTGTGCTCCACAACAGGAGAGGCCACAACAGTGAGAGGCCCGCATACGGCAAAAAAAAAAGAATAAAAAAGAATAAAAAAAAAATAAATATAATAAGTCCAGTTGCTTATAAAAGTAAATTATAAATTTTTGTGTATTTGAAATATAAGCATTCTTTCCTTAGGTATTTTATGTAATCTCTGCCAATTTTATAATATTTAATATTTTATTTTCACTATTTTAAAAAATAACCAATTTTCGGCAAGATTGAATTGCTTACATTGTTATAGTATCCTGTTTGATATTATACATGTATTATAGATTACCACCAAGTGAAATTAAACAGTAATGCTCTCCTAAAATATTAGACTAGATATCATTAATAGGTATCTGGTTAGTTATCATATGATATATAAAATAAGACCATATGCTTATAAAGTTTTATTTGTTAAGGTTCCAAAAGAAAACTTATGTTACTAAACAACGTCTTTGTTTAAAATAATAAAGCTAAATTTTTACTGAAAAAGTTAAAATTTTACTGAAAAGTAAAGTTCCTTTATATATTTGCACACAAAAATGCTATGGTCAATTAGCAAACGATAAATGTATGAACAAAAACATTTTGCAACAAGTCTAGCCTACATTTCTTTTTCTTTATTTAAAAAGGTGAATTTAAAATTTCCTAACATAATCTACAGCATTTGTAATGTTTTTAATTCTTATTATCAAAGTTATAGGTATAAGAACTTAAGCTACACAAACTTACAAAGCATACCTTATAAACTTCCAAGCTAAATAAACTAGTATTTAAAGCAAGCTTCAAAATATTTTAAATTAATTAAGGTTACCAACTATCTATTGAGATTTAATGCCTGAAAATTAAGGTACAAATAAAATCCATATATTTCCAATAAGACTTTATAAAGGACGGGCCTTTATATTCTATTCTACAACTTATAGCACTGTTATATAAAGGTATAAGGAAACACAATACAACTTTGCAGATATTTATCAGGAAATATAAATGTTGAGGCAGAGTAATGGGAATTCAGAAATATACATTCAATGAGAAGCTATTTATCTCTTAATGCGGGAAGATGGAGATACACCAATATGCCTAAAAGAGCATTCCAAATAACCTAGAGCATTATGATCTAGTCACTCTTTGCTAAAACTTTCCAAAAGCAATAATAATCTCATTTCAGAATGAAATCAAAGATAGGAATTTGGAAGATTCCTTGAGACTATCCATAATTTTGAAGGTGATTATAACTGTATTTTAAAGAAGCTACAAATAATCTAATGACACAAAAATGTATTAACTGATAAAAGCCTTATTTGTATAATGTTAAAATAACATTGAGCAAGTACACAAAATAACCTGTACATCCTTCCTCTTAACCCAAAAATTATAGGGATGCTTCATAACTCTAGTCTTCACTGTATCTTTATGGTCTTCAAACTACAGTTAATTTACCAATGGAGATTTTTAAATCTTAATAAGTCAGCGAGAATAACTCAAACTGAAAATGAGAAAGAAAGAGATAGAGAAGAAATTAGCAAAGATAATTATGCACTTTTTAAAACTCAAATCCTAGCAAAGGTAAACATGTACAAATAAAGTTAAAGTTTATAGGGTACAATTTACCAGTGTTAGCAACTCAGTTTGCCTCTTAGAGTATGGTACAGATTTATATAGAGAAGATCTAATTTACTATTTTCCTAGTTGAAACCATCTAATGCCATTTATATTTCACCTCACTAAACACTCTCCCAGAAGAGACTCAAAAACTCTAAAAGAGTAAAGTAACAGACTTCTATTTTTCATAAAAAGAGAAGTGTAAAGCAACATATATATCAATGTACATAATCATATATAGTAAATAATGAGATTCAAATGTAGAAATCTTATTGGAATACCCCTTTCAAAATTTACATAGAATCAGACAGCAGAACTTCAAAGCCTCTTTCAGATGGAAGAGCTCACTCTCAGTCTTTACATTTTAGTATGTATATTTTCAGTTTTCTGTACACACATATATTAATATATTACTCCAATAGGCTCTGTATGTTGCTATAGAATTTAACACATATAAAGTGTCATTTTTATAAGTATTTAATACTCTAGTGCTGACCGTATTTTAATTTAAACAAAACATGAATACTAGAAGTATAAAATTGGACCACGTAAGTCCAAGGGCTTAAATATTTTAGCTTTTTAAAACCTTTTCCCCAGAGTTAAATTAGTATTAAGTTATAGTTTACATACTATAAACTATAAATAGTTAAACTGTATAATTTGATACATTTTGACTCTATATATATGCCCAATAAATAACCACTAAAATCAGGATAATGAACATATTCAATGTACATATACTACTTACAAAAATTGACTAATACTGATATTTTACTACTTCAAGTGAAATATACAAAACTCACCAACACTTAGGTTCCTTTACTCTCCTTTTATACGATTGTCATATTTTCTCTACATATACTGAGACACCATATGATGTAATATAATAAATTTTACTTCTAACCATCACATATAATATGAAAGAAGAGAAGACTAGTCTATTACTTTACCCATCTATTCACCCTGTTTGCTGCTCTTTCTCCATTCATATTCTAAGTATCATTATGCTTTCATTTCCTCTTTTTTTTTTTAACATCTTTAATGGAGTATAATTGTTTTACAATGGTGTTAGTTTCTGCTTTATAACAAAGTGAATCAGTTATACATATACATATGTCCCCATATCTCTCCCCTCTTGCGTCTCCCTCCCTCCCACCCTCCCTTTCCCACCCCTCTAGGTGGTCACAAAGCACCGAGCTGATCTCGCTGTGCTATGTGGCTGCTTCCCACTAGCTATCTATTCTACGTTTGGTAGTGTATATATGTCCATGTCACTCTCTCACCTTGTCACAGTTTACCCTTCCCCCTACCCATATCCTCAAGTCCATTCTCTAGTAGGTCTGTGTCTTTATTCCCATCTTATCCCTAGGTTTTTCATGACCTTCTTTTTTTTTCTTAAATTCCATATATATGTGTTAGCATACAGTATTTGTTTTTCTCTTTCTGCCATACTTCACTCTGTATGACAGACTCTAGGTCCATCCACTTCACTACAAATAACTCAATTTCGTTTCTTTTTATGGCTGACTAATATTCCATTGTATATATGTGCCACATCTTCTTTATCCATTCATCCGATGATGGACACTTAGGTTGCTTCCATATCCTGGCTATTGTAAATAGAGCTGCAATGAATATTTGGTACATGACTCTTTTTGAGTTATGGTTTTCTCAGGGTATATGCCCAGTAGTGGGATTGCTGGGTTGTATGGTAGTTCTATTTGTAGATTTTTAAGGAACCTCCATACTGTTATCCATAGTGGCTGTATCAATTTACATTCCCAACAGCAGTGCAAGAGTGTTCCCTATTATCCACACCCTCTCCAGCATTTATTGTTTCTACTTTTTTTTTTTGCGGTACGCAGGCCTTTCACTGCTGTGGACTCTCCTGCTACAGAGCACAGGCTATGGACGCACAGGCTCAGTGGCCATGGCCTATGGGCCCAGCTGCTCCGTGGCATGTGGGAATCCTCCTGGACCAGGGCACAAACCCGCGTCCCCTGCATCGGCAGGTGGACACTCAACAACTGCGCCACCAGGGAAGCCCTGTTTCTGCGTTTTTGATGATGGCCATTCTGACTGGTGTGAGATGATATCTTATTGTAGTTTTGATTTGCATTTCTCTAATGATTAATGATGTTGAGCCTTCTTTCATTTGTTTGTTGGTAATCTGTATATCTTCTTTGGAGAAATGTTTATTTAGGTCTTCTGCCCATTTTTAGATTGGGTTGTTTGTTTTTTTGTTATTGAGCTGCATGAGCTGTTGTAAATTTTGGACATTAATCCTTTGTCAGTTGCTTCATTTGCAAAGTTTTCTCCCATTCTGAGGGTTGTCTTTTGGTCTTGTTTATGGTTTCCTTTGCTGTGCAAAAGCTTTGAAGTTTCATTAGGTCCCATTTGTATATTTTTGTTTTTATTTCCATTACTCTAGGAGGTGGGTCAAAAAGGATCCTGCTGTGATTTATGTCATAGAGTGTTCTGCCTATGTTTTCCTCTAAGAGTTTGATAGTTTCTGGCCTTACATTTAGGTCTTTAATCCATTTTGAGCTTATTTTTTGTACAGTGTTAGGGAGTGTTATAATCTCATAATTTTACACGTACCTGTCCAGTTTTCCCAGCACCACTTATTGAAGAGGCTGTCTATTCTCCACTGTATATTCTTGCCTCTTTTATCAAAGATAAGATGACCATATGTGCGTGGGTTTATCTCTGGGCTTTCTATCCTGTTCCATTGATCTATATTTCGGTTTTTGTGCCACTACCATACTGTCTTGACTACTGTAGCTTTGTAGTATATTCTGAAGTCAGGGAGCCTGATTCCTCCAGCTCCGTGTTTCATTCTCAAGATTGCTTTGGCTTTTTGGGGTCTTTTGTGTTTCCATAAAAATTGTGAAAGTTTTTGTTCTAGTTCTGTGAAAAATGCCAGTGGTAGTTTGATAGGGATTGCATTGAATCTGTAGATTGCTTTGGGTAGTAGAGTCATTTTCACAATATTGATTCTTCCAATCCAAAAACATGGTATATCTCTCCATCTATTTGTATCATCCTCAATTTATTTCATCAGTGTCTTATAATTTTCTGCATACAGGTCTATTGTCTCCTTAGGTAGGTTTATTTCTAGGTAGTTTATTCTTTTTGTTGCAAGGGTAAATGGGAGTGTTTTCTTAATTTCACTTTTACATTTTTCATCATTAGTGTATCAGAATGCCAGAGATTTCTGTGCATTAATTTTGTATCCTGCTACTTTACCAAATTCATTGATGAACTCTAGTAGTTTTCTGGGAGCATCTTTAGGATTCTCTATGTATAGTATCATGTCATCTGCGAAGAGTGACAGCTTAACTTCTTCTTTTCTGATTTAAATTCCTTTGATTTCTTTTTCTTCTCTGATTGCTGTGGCTGAAACTTCCAAAACTATGTTGAATAATGGTGGTGAGAGTGGGCAACCTTGTCTTGTTCCTGATCTTAGTGGAAATGGTTTCAGTTTTTCACCATCGAGGATGATGTTGGCTGTGGGTTTGTCATATATGGCCTTTATTATGTTGAGGAAAGTTCCCTCTATGCCTACTTTCTGCAGGGTTTTTATCATAAATGGGTGTTGAATTTTGTGAAAAGCTTTCCCTGCATCTATTGAGATGATCATATGGTTTTTCTCCTTCAATTTGTTAATATGGTATATCACATTGATTGATTTGCATATATTGAAGAATCCTTGCATTCCTGGAATAAACCCCAATTGATCATGGTGTATGATCCTTTTGATGTGCTATTGGATTCTGTTTGCTAGTATTCTGTTGAGGATTTTTGCATCTATGTTCATCAGTGATATTGGCCTGTAGTTTTCTTCCTTTGTGACATCTTTGGTTTTTGTATCAGGGTGATGGTGGCCTCGTAGAATGAGTTTGGGAGTGTTCCTCCCTCTGCTATATTTTGGAAGAGTTTTAGAAGGATAGGTGTTAGCTCTTCTCTAAATGTTTGATAGAATTCACCTGTGAAGCCATCTGATCCTGGGCTTTTGTTTATTGGAAGATTTTTAATCACAGTTTCAATTTCAGAGCTTGTGATTGGCCTGTTCATATTTTCTATTTCTTCCTGGTTCACTTCTGGCAGGTTGTGCATTTCTAAGAATGTGTCCATTTCTTCCCGGTTGTCCATTTTATTGGCATAGTGTTGCTTGTAGTAATCTCTCATGATCTTTGTATTTCTGCAGTGTCAGTTGTTACTTCTCCTTTTTCATTTCTAATTCTATTGATTTGAGTCTTCTCCCTTTTTTTCTTGATGAGTCTGGCTAATGGTTTATCAGTTTTGTTCATCTTCTCAAAAACCAGCTTTTAGATTTATTGATCTTTGCTATCATTTCCTTCATTTCTTTTTCATTTATTTCTGCTCTGATCTTTATGATTTCTTTCCTTCTGCTAACTTTGGGTTTTTTTGTTCCTCTTTCTCTAATTGCTTTAGGTGCAAGGTTAGATTGTTTATTTGAGATGTTTCCTGTTTCTTAAGGTAGGATTGTATTGCTATAAACTTCCCTCTTAGAATTGCTTTTGCTGCAACCCACAGGTTTTGGGTCGTTATGTCTCCATTGTCATTTGTTTCTAGGTATTTTTTGATTTCCTCTTTGATTTCTTCAGTGGTCACTTCATTATTAATTAGTGTATTGTTTAGCCTCCATGTGTTTGTATTTTTTACAGATCTTTTCCTGTAATTGATATCTAGTCTCATAGCGTTGTGGTCGGAAAGGATCCTAGATACAATTTCAATTTCCTTAAATTTACCAAGGCTTGATTTGTGACCCAAGATATGATCTATCCTGGAGAATGTTTCATGAGCACTTGAGAAAAATGTGTATTCTGTTGTTTTTGGATGGAATGTCCTCTAAGTATGAATTAAGTCCATCTTGTTTTATGTATCATTTAAAGCTTGTGTTTCCTTATTTATTTTCATTTTGGATGATCTGTCCATTGGTGAAAGTGGGGTGTTAAAGTCCCCTACTATGAATGTGTTACTGTCGATTTCCTCTTTTATGGCTGTTAGTATTTGCCTTATGTATTGAGGTGTTCTGATGTTGGGTGCATAAATATTTACAATTGTTATATCTTCTTCTTGGATCGATCCCTTGATCATTTTGTAGTGTCCTTCTTTGTCTCTTTTAATAGTTTTTATTTTAAAGTCTATTTTGTCTGATATGAGAAGTGCTACTCCAGCTTCCTTTTGATTTCCATTTCCATGGAATATCTTTTTCCATCCCCTCACTTTCAGTCTGTATGTTTCCCTAGGTGTGAAGTGGGTCTCCTGTAGACCGCATATATATGGGTCTTGTTTTTGTATCCATTCAGCCAGTCTATGTCTTTTGCTGGGATCATTTAATCCATTTACATTTAAGGTAATTATCGATATGTATGTTCCTATTCCCATTTTCTTAATTGTTTTAGGTTTGTTATTGTAGGTCTTTTCCTTATCTGGTGTTTCTTGCCTAGAGAAGTTCCTTTAGCATTTGTTGTAAAGCTGGTTTGGTGGTGCTGAACTCTCTTGGCTTTTGATTGTCTGTAAAGGTTTTAATTTCTCCACCAAATGTGGATGAGATTGGGCTTCCTTGGTGGTGCAGTGGCTGAGAGTCTGCCTGCCAATGTAGGGGATGCAGGTTTGTGCCCCAGTCCGGGAGGATCCCACGTGCCATGGAGCGGCTGGGCCCATGAGCCATGGCTGCTGAGCCTGCATGTCTGAGCCTGTGCTCTGCAACGGGAGAGGCCACAGCAGTGAGAGGCCTGGGTAATGCAAAAAAAAAACAAAAAACTGAATGAGATCCTTGCTAGGTAGAGTAATCTTGGTTGTAGGTTTTTCTCCTTCATCACTTTAAATGTGTCCTGCCACTCCCTTCTGGCTTGCAGAGTTTCTGCTGAAAGATCAGCTGTTAACCTTATGGGGATTCCCTTGCATGTTATTTGTTGTTTTTCCCTTGCTGCTTTCAATATTTTTTCCTTGTATTTAATTTTTGATAGTTTGTTTAATATGTGTCTTGGCGTGTTTCTCCTTGGATTTATCCTGTATGGGACTCTCTGTGCTTCCCGGACTTGATTAACTATTTCCTTTCCCAGATTAGGGAAGTTTTCAGCTATAATCTCTTCAAATATTTTCTCAGTCCCTTTCTTTTTCTCTTCTTCTTCTGGGACCCCTATAATTCGAATGTTGGTGCATTTAATGTTGTCCCAGAGGTCTCTGAGACTGTCCTCAGTTCTTAATTCTTTTTTCTTTATTCTGGTCTGCAGTAGTTATTTTCACTATTTTATCTTCCAGGTCACTTATCTGTTCTTCTGCCTCAGTTATTCTGCTATTGATCCCTTCTAGCGTATTTTAAATTTCATTTATTGTGTTGTTCATCGTTGCTTGTTTCCTCTTTAGTTCTTCTAGGTCCTTGTTAAATGTTTCTTGAATTTTCTTTATTCTATTTCCAAGATTTTGGATCATCTTTACTATCATTATTCTGAATTCTTTTTCAGGTAGACTGCCTATTTCCTCTTCGTTTGTTAGGTCTGGTGAGTTTTTACCTTGCTCCTTCATCTGTTGTGTGTTTTTCTATCTTCTCATTTTGCTTATCTTACTGCGTTTGGGATCTCCTTTTTGCAGACTGCAGGTTCGCAGTTCCCATTGGTTTTGGTGTCTGTCCTCAGTGGCTTGGTTCAGTTGGTTCAGTGGGTTGTGTAGGCTTTCTGGTGGAGGGGACTAGTGCCTGTGTTCTGGTGGATAAGGCTGGATCTTGTTTTTCTGATGGGCAGGTCCACGTCTGGTGGTGTGTTTTGGGGTGTCTGTGGCCTTATTATGATTTTAGGCAGCCTCTCTGCTAATTGCGGGGTTGTGTTCCTGTCTTGCTAGTTGTTTGACATAGGGTGTCCAGCACTGTAGCTTTGCTGGTCGTTGAATGAAGCTGGAGATCTCTGGGAGATTTTCACCATTTGATATTATGTGGAGCTGGGAGGTCTCTTGTGGACCCGTGTCCTGAAGTTGGCTCTCCCACTTCAGAGGCACAGCACTGATTCCTGGCTGGAGCACCAAGAGCCTTTCATTCACACGGCTCAGAATAAAAGGGAGAAAAAGTATAACGAAAGAAAGAAAGAGGATAAAATAAAATAGAATAAAGTAAGATAAAATAAATTTATTAAAATAAAATATTAAAAATAATTATTAAGAAAAAAAAATTTAAGTAAAAAAACAAAACAAAAAAAATGGGCAGACAGAACCCTAGGACAAATGGTGAAAGCAAAGCTATACAGACAAAATCTCACACAGAAGCATACACATACACACTCACAAAAAGAGGAAAAGGGGAAAAAATAATCTATCTTGCTCCCAAAGTCCACCTCTTCAATGTGGGATGATTCGTTGTCTATTCAGGTATTCCACCGATGCAGGGTACATTAGGTTGATTGTGCAGATTTAATCCGCTGCTCCAGAGGCTGCTGGGAGAGAGTTCCCTTTCACTTCTTTGTTCGCACAGCGCCCAGGGTTCAGCTTTGGATTTGGTCCCGCCTCTGCGTGTAGGTCGCCTGAGGGCATCTGTTCTTCGCTCAGACAGGACGGGGTTAAAGGAGCAGCTGATTAGGGGGCTCTGGCTCACTCAGACCGGGGGGAGGGAGGGGTACGGATGCGGGGTGAGACTGCGGCGGCAGAGGCCAGCGTGACGTTGCACCAGCCTGAGGCGCCGTGCGTTCTCCGGAGGAAGTTGTCCCTGGATCCTGGGATCCTGGCAGTGGCGGGCTGCACAGGCTTCCGGGAGGGGAGATGTGGATAGTGACCTGTGCTCACACACAGGCTTCTTGGTGGCAGCAGCAGCAGCCTTAGCGTCTCACGCCTGTCTCTGGGGTCCGCACTTTTAGCCGTGTTTCGCGCCCGTCCCTGGAGCTCCTTTAAGCAGCGCTCTTAATCCCCTCTCCTCGTGCACCAGAAAACAAAGAGGGAAGAAAAAGTTTCTTGCCTCTTCAGCAGGTCCAGACTTCTTCCCGGACTCCCTCCCGGCTAGCCGTGGTGCACTAACCCCCTGCAGGCTGTGTTCACGCCGCCAACCCCAGTCCTCTCCCGGCGCTCCGACCGAAGCCCGAGCCTCAACTCCCAGCCCCGCCCACCCCGCGGGTGAGCAGACAAGCCTCTCGGGCTGGTGAGTGCCGGTCGGCCCTGATCCTCTGTGCGGCAATCTCTCCGCTTTGACCTCTGCACCCCTGTGGCTGCGCTCTCCTCCACGGCTCTGAAGCTTCACTCCTCCACCACATGCAGTCTCCGCCTGCGAAGGGGCTTCCTAGTGTGTGGAAAGCTTTCCTCCTTCATAGCTCCCTCCCACTGGTGCAGGTCCTGCCCCTATTCTTTTGTCTCTGCTTATTCTTTTTTCTTTTTCTCTACCCAGGTACGTGGGGGGGTTTCTTGCCTTTTGGGAGGTCTGAGGTCTTCTGCCAGCGTTCAGTAGGTGTTCTGTAGGAGTTGTTCCACATGTAGATGTATTTCTGATGTATATGTGGGGAGAAAGGTGATCTCCACGTCTTATTCTTCTGCCATCTTCCTCAGCCCCTCGTTTTCTGGTAACAAATTATCTTACTTTTCATTAATCAAGTAATGTCTTTTTTCACCTTTATCCATTAAGAATATTTTCAATAGATATGCAATTTTGGGGTGGCAATTTTTTTTTTCTTTCAGCACTTTAAAAATATTGTGCCACTTCTAACTGGCCTGCATGGATTAGTGAGAAATTCACTGTTATTCACATCATTGTTCCCCTAAATGTAATACACTGTTTCTGTCAACTTTCAGGACTTTCTTTTCTCCTTTTGTCTCTGGTATCAGACACTTAATTATGATAACTTAAAATGGGTTTCTCTGCATTTGCCCTCTGTGGTTAGATTAACTTCTTGAATCCAGAGGTTTAAATCTTTCACTGAAGTAGGAAAGATTCAACCATTCTTTTCTGTTAAGTTTTCAGCGCCGCACTCTTCCTCCTTGTTTGAATCCAATAATATGAATATTAGGACTCTATTTATTGAACCACAGTTTCCATAGATATTTTTAATTAATTTAAAAATTTAATCAAAAAGAATTTTAAAACTTTATTTTTTTAAAAGCACTTTCAGGGGAGGAGGGATAAATTGGGAGATAGTGATTGACATATACACACTACTATATATAAAATAGAAAACTTATAAGGACCTACTGTATAGCACAGTGAACTCGACTCAATACTCTCTAATGACCTGTATGGGAAAAGAATCTTAAAAAGAGCAGATATATGTATATGTATAACTGATTCACTTTTTTGTACAGCTGAAACTAACACAACATTGTAAACCAACTATACTCCAATAAAACTTTTCTTAAAAAGCAGTTTCTAATTTACAGCAAAATTGAGAGGAAATTATAGTGATGTCCCATACACTTGCTGCCCTCACACATGATAGTTTCCCCCATTATTAACATCCCCTCCATACAGGTTTATTTTTTAAAAATCTGTTTTCTCTCTGCCGTTCAATCTGGATAATTTCTACTGATCTATCTCCAATTTTACTGATTCTTTCCTCTATCATCTTCATTCTACTACTGAGCCCACGCAATGAGTATTTTATTTCAGTTATTGTATTTTCAATTCTACATTGTTTATTCTTCTTTACATTTTTTATTTGTTGAGCTCCTATTTTTTCATTTGTCCCACAAGTAATCATAATTGCTGGTTGGAGAATTTTTATGATAGTTTCTTTAAAACCCTTGTCAGATAATTCCACCTTATGTATTACCTCAGCATTGGTGCTTTATTGTTTTTTCTTTCATTTTAGTTGAGATTTAAATGATGGGTGGTGAGAGAGAGATGAAAAGATAATGATTTTCTGGAATATAAACAAAACCTGAGGGTTGTGGAAACCTGAAAAAATAATTATTTTATTCATAAGTTTTTGTAGTTTTTGAATAAATTGGTTATTCAAAAAATAATTAAGATTTACTCTTTAAAAAGAAAAAAATGTTTGGTATTTTATTTTTTTATAAATTGTATAGTTTTTAATATGTTGATAGTTAATAAAACCTGTAATAAGACAGTAGAGTGAAATATGCAATATTTCTCAAACTTAATTGACATGAAACATTTTATGTGCTATAGTTTACCAAATTAGTGTTCATAAAAACAAACTTTTAATATGGTTAACATAAAGTTAGATCCAGCCTAAATACCTTCTGTTGAACATTTAACAAAAATTAATCCCTTCCTTGTAGTTTCTAATTATTGCCTAACACCATAATTAGCTTACCATTAAATTCTATCCTATGTCACATTATATGAACTTCATAGTTTGGTAATGTCAATATATAATGTCTTTCTATGTATAAAACTTTGCTTACTTAATCTTTGGTGAGTCTACTCTTTTTTTCCCACAACTGTGGTCAGGGACTATTTCTTGAAATTCATACTACCCAACAAAATTAGTTACAAAGTTGATAAACACTTACTGATTTTTAGTAATAATTTCTTACCACCATCATCCCTATTTTTATCATCATCAAAATTGAACATTTGCCTAAGCAGTGGTAATTATTATTGTTATTAAGAAATTTAGCAAAATAAACCATTAAAATAGCTTCAATATAATTCTAAAAATCTACACTTTTTAGCCTAAGGAAGACTGATTTTAAAATAATAAATGATTCTTTAACCCAATAAGCAAAGCAAAAATGTTTCTGTCCTTGAACACCCTTTATTCTGCTCTTCTTTACTCAAAAATTTATTTAATGATGTTTAGCATTTATTCTCTTTTTTATTGGAGTAAACCATTTATGTTGTTATAGGCTTGGGTTTTGACTCACCTCCTAGAGAAATGGAAATAAAAACAAAAATAAACAAATGGGACCTAATGAAACTTCAAAGCTTTTGAACAGCAAAGGAAACCATAAACAAGACCAAAAGACAGCCCTCAGAATGGGAGAAAATATTTGCAAACAAAGCAACTGACAAAGGCTTAATCTCCAAAATTTACAAGCAGCTCATGCAGCTCATAATCAAAAAAAAACAAATAACCCAATCCAAAAATGGGCAGAAGACCTAAACAGACATTTCTCCCAAGAAGATATACTGATTGCCAAGAAACACATGAAAGAATGCTCAACATCACTAATCATTAGGAGAATGCAAATCAAAATTACAATGAGGTATCACCTCATACCAGTCAGAATGGCCATCATCAAAAAATCTACAAACAATAAATCCTGGAGAGGGTGTGGAGAAAAGGGAACAGTCTTGCACTGTTGGTGGGAATGTAAATTGATACAGCCACTATGGAGAACAGTTTGGAGGTTCCTTAAAAAACTAAAAATAGAACTCAGTCATCCCACTACTGGGCATATACCCTGAGAAAACCATAATTCAAAAAGAGTCATGTACCATAATGTTCATTGCAGCTCTATTTATAATAGCCAGAACATGGAAGCAACCTGAGTGTCCACTGACAGATGAATGGATAAAGAAGATGTGGCATGTATATACAATGGAATATTACTTAGCCATAAAAAGAAACGAAGTTGAGTTATTTGCATTGAGGTGGATGTACCTAGAGTCTATCATACAGAGTGAAGTAAGTCAGAAAGAGAAAAAGAAATACCATATGCTAACACATATATATGGAATCTAAAAAAACAAAAAAAAGTTATGAAAGACCTAGGGTCAGGACAGAAATAAAGACACAGACATAGAGAATGGACTTGAGGACACGGGGAGGGGGAAGGGCAAGCTGGGATGAAGTGAGAGAGTGGCATGGACTTATATATACTACCAAATGTAAAATAGCCAGCTAGTGGGAAGCAGCCACATAGCACAGGGAGATCAGCTCAGTGCTTTGTGTCCACCTAGAGGGGTGGGACAGGGAGAGTGGGAGGGAGACGCAAGAGGGATGAGATATGGGGATATATTTATATGAATAGCTGATTCAGTTTGTTATAAAGCAGAACCTAACACATCATTGTAAAGAAATTATCCTCCAATAAAGATGTTTAAAAAATATGCTTGGGCTTCCCTGGTGGCGCAGTGGTTGAGAGTCCGCCTGCTGATGCAGGGGACGTGGGTTCGTGCCCCGGTCTGGGAAGATCTCACATGCCGCGGAGCGGCTGGGCCCGTGAGCCATGGCCGCTAAGCCTGCACGTCCGGAGCCTGTGCTCCACAACGGGAGAGGCCACAACAGTGAGAGGCCCATGTACCGCAAAAAAAAAAAAAAAAAAATGCTTATATTTGGTTTAAAAATTGTCATAATTTTTTCTTCTTCTTCCAATATTATTATACTTGCTTTCCTTTCAAATAGAATTCTTTTGTCTGCAAAGAACAGAAATTTAGTGTTGGTCCAAGAGGGCAACAGTGCTGTCAAAAACCAAACTCTTTCTTTGTCTCTATTCAGCCATCTTCTGTGTTGACCCCATCCTATCACTGATTCCTCATGTGGTTATATCATGACAGCTGAAAGCAAGAGGGACGTCAATACTTATTACTCATTTCAAGTAAAAGAGAGAAAAACAGAGTTAATTTTGCTTCCTGTTGCTTTGTTTTTAAATAGTAAATGTTTCCTTATCAAAGGAAACTAACTTTTCAGCTAGACTCTGAACCACTCAGTGTCAAAGAAAATGGAAATATGATTGGCTTAGACTATTTGTCCCTACTTGAGATCTCTGGATCTGTGGTCAATGTCCCAATTTGCAGGAAAAAGGGGAATGCCTGGAATTCCCATTGAGGATCCAGTTTCAGATGTGCTTTTCACCTTCTTTCCTTTATTAAAAACACATTATTTTGATGTTCTAATATTTTGAGGGGCACTGAAATTTTTTCTGTCATGTACTAGTATCTTGAGTTGTGAATCAGCTCCTTTTTATTGTTCTTTGTGTCATTTAACCATAGAAAATAATTTCAAAATAAAATATTAAAATCCAAAGAGAGAAAAAATTATATATGTATATAAGTGTATATATTTTATATTAATTATGCTTTTTATTTATTTTATGCTTAAAACATATCAATACATTCTACTTTTCTTAAATGTTTACCTAAATCAGACTGGAAAATTATTTATCTTAATTATGTAAATTCATTAGTACTGCCTATTCCTAGTTTCTAGAAGGAAAACATTTATGATTATAAATTCTTGTTTTTGCAAGCAATACTGTATCACGATAGCTTTAATGGAAGGAAAAACATGCAGTTTTCAGATTAATACTAGAAAGAAATTGCTGGCTGAGGAGAGGGAGTTAGCAGAATGGTCTCATTAGAGATGAAGTAAATTTAATTAGCTAGGTCGGTCTTGTAGTGGAAAAATTATGGGAGCAAACAATGTTTCTTCCTAGTTGAACTCTTGTTCTGCCCAAACTCTCCAAGGTTACATTAACCTAGAGCTGTCAAAAAGTCCTGCATTATAGCTTAAACAGGCTTAAATAAATTATTTTTCAAGAACAGGCATTTCATAGAAAACCAGAGTATTCCATAGATAGCTCTTCCCCTTGTTCTCTGAGAGAAGATAAGAGAGAATAAATGATAAAAATAAAATCATGTGGATAAGCAAATTTAGTATTATTTTACCACTGAATTAATCAATCTAAATGTTTAATATGAAGTATCAGTGACTAAAAACATTGCAATAAATATTTAGGAAGAATGCAATATAATGAAGAGAGCATTTAATAAGATATTAAGCATTTAATAAGATATTAATTAAGATATTAAGAAAATGATAATAGAACTAACAAATATGCTGCATTTTAGATTTCACATAAGATATCTGGCTATATTTTTTTCAAACTGAAATAAATACAATTTAATAGTATTAAAGATATACACACATTAACCTAAAGATAAATAATACTGGGCATTTTAAAATCACAGTTAATTTTTAAATATAGCAAATTTAAATATAATCATTTGATGTACATTTGTTATGACTCTAGGAAACATAAAAATGGACAAGAAATTGATTTTTATACTACATATGATTTTTTAGCTTATTACAGCTTTTTTGAAAAATAAATAGTTTATAAACATGTGAATATTATTTTATATAATTTCCTATAATTATGCTTTAAACATAAATGAGGTGAAGATTTTTATTGTTTACAAATATACATCAGACATAAGCTTGGCAACTTATATTTACAGTTTAATTATCTAGGCTATTTTTTCATATTGTTCACATTCTAAAATGTTTTTCTTGAGCTTTTCTGTTTTTGATATTGTTTAATTACCTTTTTTTAATAAGGATGCATCATAACATAGTTCGTTAAAATAAGATATCTTGGGAACCAAATATCAAGATAGAACCTACTTTCTTACTAATTGTCCCTTGATACCTGGGAGGAAAAAAAATCAAATTATCTGCCGAAAATAATATCTAGTAAAAAAAAAAGCTACTGGGGCTTCCCTGGTGGTGCAGTGGTTGAGAGTTCACCTGCCGATGCAGGGGACACAGGTTCGTGCCCTGGTCTGGGAAGATCCCACATGCCACGGAGCAGCTAGGCCTGTGAGCCATGGCCACTGAGCCTGCGTGTCCAGAGCCTGTGCTCCACAAACAGGAGAGGCCACATAGTGAGAGGCCCGCGTACAGCAGAAAACAAAAAAACAAAAAAACAAAACAAAACAAAAAGCTACTGTATCTTTTAAACTTTTAATATAACAATCAAAATTAGATAATCAAACAAATTCTTAAAATTATTAAAATCCATATGCTTCCCATCCTGGGGCTAGTTACAGGCTCCCTCACATAATATTCATACATTAATTGTTTGTGTTCTGTCTACTCAGAGAAACTGAAGGCAATTACTTTGTCAAAACCAGCATGTTACTTTGCCTCAGGTGAGATGATAGGCCCAAGTAACACCTCAACTGGGATACTGAGCAAAGGACCCAACTATCCTATAGCTAGACTCTCATTCTATGGAAACTATGAGATAATAAATTCATTACATAGCAACAGAAAACTAATACAGCTGACTGTAACATAAAGAATACCTGAGTTATAATCTTTTCTCTCTTTTCAGAAGTCATGTAGGAGAATCTGGTTCATTGACAAGTATGGCGTACCTAGATTTAAAGAACTCTATACATGTTTTTGCCTTGTTCCCAAGAAGTATATTTTAAGTTAATCCCTTTCCAGTCTACTGATTTTGTGGGAAGTGATTCTGGATCCACTCTAATTCAAGAATTTGCTATAGTTGACATTCCGTAATTTATGTATCTGCATAGCAGAAAGATGTCATAGGTTGAAAGGTGAAAAAATATACACACACATATATATACATATATACATATGCATGTACATTCATCCCTCAGTACTTCAGGGGATTGGTTCCAGGACCCTCCACTTCCCAAGTATACTAAAATCCGCAGATACTCAAGTCCCTTATATAAAATGGCGTAGTACAGTCAGCCCTGAGTATCCATGGGTTTCACATCCCTGGATATGGAGGACTTATTCTATAACTATTGAAAAAAATCCCCATATAAGTGGACCCACACAGTTCAAACCTACGTTGTTCAAGGATCAACTGTATTTATAAACCCATACACATTTTACAATATAAAAATTTATGCATATATATTTAGGCACATATATTTTATATCTGTATATGTGTGTGTGCTTGATTGTTTAATTTGAGTGAACATTTAGTTTCCAGAGAACTATGTGGTTTAGTTTTTCTTAAAGGTGGCATATGAGTGGTAGCTTTTTAGTCTACTCTGAAATTCTAAAAAATTATCATAGTTATAAAAGTTTCTGCATAATTTAACCACATTTATTATTTTTCCTTGGCAAAAGAATAATAGCAATTAAAAAAAATTATTTAGAAAGGCTTACTCTGGGGAGGAAGTATTCTCCTTTCCATTTTCCAAATATGGAATGAAATGAGAGTTTAGCAAGCTAGCAATTTTGGAGTATGATTCAGTTGACTCTTACTGAGTTCCAGTATGACATCTAATCACATCCAAGGTCTAATCATATAGCAGGTCCATCATCAACATAACATGCTTGCTGACAAAAATTTATTAAATTAAAATATAATTTATTTTCCTCATGGTGGTAATAGAAAAACTATGCAGAAAGGAAATTTTTTTTTTAAATTAAAGATGTTAAAGAGGAACAACTTGTGATAATTTTTAATAAGAGAATATGATTAATCAATACCTTGTAATAAAAAATAACCACTAAATTAGTGACTTTTCACACTCTGTATGATTAAAATATAATTAAGATAGATCATAAAAACACAATATTTCATGGGCTAAAATTGTGCTTTGTCAACCTAAAAGACAAACAAACACTAAATGGTTGATACATTCCCTTTACCTCTGTGCTCTATGGATTAAATCCACATTTTTTATTTTACAATTTATAGGTATAAGTAGAGCAGACTTCTGAAAATCAACTGGAATAACCCGAGTGTTCACTACTCCAGCTCATGTCGATGTTTTTTGCTGTCTAGTATTCTCTAGCTTACTCTTTTACACTCAGACACTTAGAGATTTAGAGAAACATTTCCTGAACATTCTACGCAAAATAACAGCTCCCCATTACCACTTTATCACCTTACTCATCTTTTCTCTTTTTGTAAAACATGTATCACTGCTTGTCCTTATAGCCTTTACTTTTTTGTTATTATGCTTATTGTCTCTGTTCCTCAACACAACACTGCAGGTGTTATAACACCAGGGCAAAACACTCCAATTGAAAGTTTAGTTATTCCATAATATAAACATACCACATAGTTTTATTAACTTAGTTATTCATTGAATAGGCATATATCTTTAAATACTGAAGGAATAAAAAAAATTGTATTAATTCACAGAAAACACCAGACAGTAAATCAGGATTCTATAGCAAGAGAAAATATCTTCTTTACAAAAAGCAAAAAAAAAAAGACTTTTTTCAACATAAAAATTGGAGAGAATCTATGGTCAGCAGACTACAAAAATGTTAAAGGAAGTCCTTCAGGGAGAAGGAAATGATACTCAAGAGAAGTTTGGGTCTATAATAGTAAATGAGGAGTGCTGAAAATGCTAAATGAATGATTAAATACAAAGTACTTTCTCTTATTTTTCAACACTTTAAAAGTGAATTGAAAATAACAACAATGAAAAACAACAACAATTCATTTTAGGGTTTATAACCTATGTAGAAGTGAAATGTATGGCAGCAACGGCACAAAGACTGGGAAAGTGAAGATGGAAAGATACTGTGGTCAGCTTCTTCCACTAAATGAGGATGGGTATAAAATCATTTGAAGTTGTACTGTGACCACTTACAGGTTAATAATGTGAATCTCTGTACTTCTAAACTAAAGTGATTGTCTTCTAAACTCAAAGATTTGTCTTTGTCCTTTTACTTGAAGGGAAACTTGTCTAGATGTAATACTCTTGGCTCCCATGACCTTTCCTTAAGTATCTTGCCACCGTCGTTCAACTGCTTTCTGACAAGAAATACTGCTCTTGAGAAGTTTTAGTATTTTTAAATAGATACCCAAACTATTGTTTATCTTTACTGAAGTTATTTAGACTTTAAAAATTGTTTTATAAATTTTACCAGTTCCTTTACAAATCATTCTTTTTTCTACCATCATATATTGTTGTCTCTTTGCTTTATGAGTCTGTGTGTGTGTGTGTGTGTGTGTATGTGTGCATTCTTTATGCTGCTCTTTCAAGGCTACACTAGCTTCATTAACTTTTTTATTCTCTAGCAATATTAGGCAATTTAAAAAAATCTATATATGTCTTGCAAAAACTTTCTTATTTTTTATTGTGGTTTTAACAAAGGTCATAAAAAAAGAAGGCTCTTTGCATTTTCTTGAGCTTTTCCTGGACCCAACTTCTACTCATTTTTATGAGTTGTATCTCATCGGTGATCTATGAGATCTGCAGCCTTTGAGATCACAGATTACTTCAAAGCAACTTTCCCTGCCTCTACCAGCAATTCTGCTTTGGTCAGTCATTCTTGCTCACAGCAGTTGCTTCTCAAGAAATATGTTGAAGATTTATGAGATTTGCTTGCACTGATCACCTCAAAAGTTTCAAATCTTCCCTGTAGCACTTTCATGGTTTCCTTTGTGACCTGTCTTGGCTCTCACATATATCAGCTTCATGGTCCTAAAAGGAAATATATGGCACACTCATACTAGGAAATTTCATTGTGTATTCTTTACAGTGAGAATATTCACAAGGTATGAGGATGGTTCAAGCTACAAGGAATGGTGCAGGAATCCACGATAAGTTACAGTGGAAGAGCTTTTATTCATCCAATAGCAGAGGAATTCTAAATATCCCAGTCAAGAAAGGGTATAGGGAGGAAGTGGCTAGCATAATCTGGAAAGAGATGTGAATAGAGAAAGTTGTATTGAAAGAAGTAATGGCATCCATGTGAGGGACCCACACAGATGAAATATCTCCCTGGGACAAAAACATAAATAAATAAAATAAATATATTTACATCAATATAATTCCTCCCCTTGATTTCCTGCCAGGACTGTGTATTACTTACATGAGCCAAAAGCCAAGATGCTCAGCTTCCCAGGGCAGAAGCAGGATAAGAATGATGGAGAATGGACTCAGAGTCACAAATGGAAGATCAGGCAAAGTGCACCACTTTGCTCTCTCAGCTTTTCATTTTTGTCCTTCCTTCAGGTAAAAGTTTGTGTCTGCGTTTTAGAGTACACACAAAGTACAACCATCTGCTAGTAAAGGTATCATCATGGGTGCTATCAATTTGTTGGGGAGAAACAGGGAGAAAAAATACATAATATAACATATATAGCTGCTGTAGTCCTGGACTTCCTAGCTGGTCATAAAGTATAAGTTAGTAAAAATAGACACCTTTATGTGTCTAAATAAAGATAGACACTAATCATATCATACATCTTTTACCCTTTTATACATCACAGATATACTGGTTTCTTGGCCAGGTGAAATAACTCAAAGTGTTATCCCTGCATAACTTGAGTTATTGATGACCATTTTTTAGTAGAAACAACAGTTTCTCGTTGACCACAATTATTAGGAAAGATAGATCTAGGAAGAATCCTTCTTATTTCCAAATAGTCTTCTTGTCCCCTGCTAGGTATCAACAACAAAATTTTCCCTAGTAATCAGGATCAACCAACATTGTAGGTTCCCTGATGATTTGTTATTTAACCTAAATGATGAATGTCAAATTATGAGGGCATCTTTCAGTTTCCAATTCACTGGAACCATTTTTGAGTTCCCTGATGGAAGCAGACTTCCCTTGGGCACAATGACCTACAAGCACAAGTTCAAGATCATAGAACCAGAGACAAACATTCTTCAAATACATTATTAAGAATAATAATGAGAGAAGCCACTCCTATCTCTGCTGTTGGTTTCAGGATTTATATTTCGGACTATGAGGGAGACTGCATCATATACTGACTGCTGATTTTAGGCAAATGTCTCATTCAGTAGGCTGAGATCCTAATGCAATAGGTTCATATAAATCACCTGTTACATAACTGAGCCTTCTGAAGGTCATTATGCTGTTCCTCCAAGCCAAGTGCTTCCGACTGATGGAACACACGAAAAAACCAGTGAATTCCATGCAGGGTGTATACTGCTACACTTCCTCTGCCATAACTCTTCTGGTAATCAGTTTTATGTGGCATACCATGGTGATGAATACAGTATTCTATAAATCTATGAGTAATAGTTCTGGCAAAAGAGCTGTATGCAAAAACGGCAATTCTATACCCAAAACATAAGCCTGTCTCTATGAAAATGATTGTTGCCATAATAGAAGTGTTCTAATGTAATTAATCTGCCATGATGATACCATTTTATACTCTATGGGAATGGTGACATGGTGAAGGTTTATTTGATATTTCTACAGAGATAACCTTCATTCATTCAGAAGTCAAGAAATCTATGATTAAATACATCTTAATCTTTTATCCATCTGTCAGATGGTCTTCCTCTTTCAGTCCATATCCTAATCAATGGCATTTCAATCTACTTAAATACTTGAGCTAGAAGTCTTAGAAACACTCTTAGCTCATTCTTCTACTTTACCATCCATGTTCTCTCAGTAATCAAGTTTTTAAAATTCTATTCAAAATTCCCCACAAATATGCGTTTTCGTCTTCATTCTCTATATCACAGCCCATCCCAGAAACTTTCCTAATACTCCTTGCATGACAAGAATAGTCTCCTCTGTTTCTACCCTGTTTCCAGTCCCTTCCCTCTCCACACTGCCCTCAAACATATTTCTAAAAATACAAATATATCACTTATTTTCTTTTTAATTAATTCAGTCTTCCTTAGGGGTCATCATGGCATACAAAACGCATTAAAATCTGCCTGCACCCTACCTTTCCTTCACTCCTTGTTGTCTATTTGTCCCCACCCCATAGGTTTTGTGTTCTAACCTCAATGCACTACAATATTTCGTGTTTAAGACTATAAAGATAATATATAATATACTTCTGGCATTCTGTTCTATGCATTATAATTTTTATTATACTTCAGAACAAATGCAGTCATGTGTATATAAATGTAATTTGAAGGTAAAGTAAAATAATAGGTTTATTTAATCTGCAAGGATTAAATGAGGATCAGCAATTATCCATTAAACAAGGAGCCTCAAGAGCATTTCATGGTTTTCTTAAATTTGGCAAAATAATGTTGTGAAAGTCATCTTCCTACCTGAATACTTGTTTTCTCTCATTTAGTCAATTACTGTTTGCTCCTTGAATGTTTGAATATCTATATTCTCACAAATAAAAAGGCACAAAGATTATAAATTGAGGTATTAACTTTCACATAAAATGTATGGATGTTTACTTTTTTTTTAACAAACAATTTAATGCAACAACAGTTTTTATAGTCTGTGTACCAGGTATAAATTGATCTTTTGGGAGGTACATAACAATGTCAATTAACAAAGTATATATTGTCTACTATTTATTTTCTCACATAACATACACAACATGACATTTAGTATCCAGTCACCTTGTATAAAGTGTTTTGTTTTGTCTGGTCTTGCTTTGCTTTCCATTGATTAGATGGGTATGGAAGCAGAACTTCTTTGTCACTTCAGAGGAAACTGTCTGGATAGCAATGGAGTGTATCATAAATCAACTCTACCAGGAGAACGGCTCACAACCAAAATCAATATCATGGTATAAAATGCCTATAACAGGAATCAAAATGCACTTGCTTCATCAAGGAACTTTAAAGTTTTAAAAATGTGTGCAATAAGTTCTTAAATTAATTATTATTATAAATCTATATTTAACAAGGTATATAAATGCTAAACATATTTTATGAAAGTGGGAAATACTGAATAAGATAATTGATTGTAGTCTTAAAAGTTTTTTATAATATAAGATGTATAAGCATGCCTAAACAGAAATTCTGTTAAGTCAAATCTGAATTATTCAGGATCTCATGCTCCATTAATAGGTCCTACAGATTTTTTAAATTCTATAAACTACTGTGAATTCTGTTTAGTAGATACTGAACAAATTTTGTGCATGATATATACATTTATATAGCTATATATATATATATATATATATATACATATATAACTTTTCATACAGATCCCTTATTTTATTTGTATCCCTGAATTATTTGATTTCTCTACAAAATCTAAAATTAAAAAAAACACTGCCATTCTACTTTGTTGTGATTATTTACATTTTAAAAATATCTTACAAATATTGCAAGGAGAAACATTGGCTATGCAAAAGAAATAAAATTGAAATAATCTAGTAATATATCCTTAAACTGAAAAGAAGTTCCCATTTCTAAAGCATTATTATTATTCAGTGATTACAATATTTTGTTACACAGAAGAGAAGTGAAGAAGGTCATAATCTTAAAGAGCAAATTTTGATCGTTATAATTACTATAATGATTAAGTAATATGTATTTTTGGAGTGCAGTACAATACATTCAAAGGGTTAAGTAAAAAGAGTTGAAAGATTAGTAGAGACAATAAGAAGACTTTCTGTCCATTTTCTTTTGTGTGTGCTTTTCTTATAAAATAATTTACTTATTTCTTGGTTGCTTGTCTTTCAATAGATGTTCTGCAACCCATTTTAGTGCTCAATATTCCTTAATGCTAAGACAGGGCTTGTTTATAAATGTTTAAGATAGTTCTACTGCAGTAGAATAGCACTGATTGCCAAGAGCTTGCAATAACTCATGGTGAAGTTGTTCAAATTAAGAAGGTTTTCTCTACTATGAGTGTTATGTCTGTGCCTCTTGCTTCTGTTCCGTCTACTTTTAATACTACTATTGGTACTTATTATTGCTGTTATTATTGATACTATTATTGTTGTTGTCATCATTATAGACGAGTAGCTTTGAATAGTTTATTGAACAAGGTTAAGTTTTCTTTTTTCAATTTTAGGTAAACAATTTTTTAGGATAAATATGTCCCAAATGGGCACACACCCAAGATGCAGCAAACTGGAGCCTGGGCATATGGGGTCACAGTATGAGCACAGGGAACGAGGATGGGGCTGGACACAGCATAACTGACCGAACTCATGGTGCAGCGACAAGTTTCAACCTGGCAGTTCCTGCCCCAACTCTACTAAGTGCCCCATGGCACTTAAAAAACAATGGAATAAACAGCTTAAGAGGGACAAAACTGAAACAAGAAAAAAAAAAAATCCCATCCTCTCCTTTGCCTAGGAGATTGTTTCACAGAAAAAGAAATAAAGGAAAAACATTTTAAACAATTGCATTTTTATAATGATTCGAAGAGTACGGTTTAAGTTTGTTTGTCTCTTTTAAATGAATTCTTAACACTACAAATAATTCCTTCAAATATTTAAAGGAGATGTAAGCATCTTTACATTTCCTAACTTGTGATGAACTTACTACTTCATTGTCAAAGTCACTTGATACATGTCTTTAACTTTCTATAAACTCTAATGATAACACTTTCTGTAAGCAAATTGTGTTGGGTGATAAATCAGACTGGTCAGAAAATCCAGTCATAGAAATTAAACACTCTTAGAATATGAAATGAAACACCCTATTGTAGGTAGGGAGGGCAGAATTTTAGTACCAACAGATAGGAAATTGAGGTTATTTATACATTTCTGTTATTTTGTTTTGTTTTACTTTATATTGGAATGAGCGAGAAGAGGGGCTGGATGTTGAGATTGGGGGGAAGGTGACCATGGGTTCAACTCTGAGGTGTTAGAAATTATAGAGGCTGAGAAAGTGAAATAAGGGCATACACCATTTGAAACAAGTTTGTAAAAGATTATTGTACAGGATTCAAAATGTTTAAGACTTGGAAGGAGGACTCTTGATTTTAGAGCAGCCTAGACAAAAAGTATCAGAGTGGTGAAGTTCCTTCATCATATATATAATCTCATTTAGTTCTGATAACAGTCTATTACATTTAAGAGCTCAGCTGCTGAAGGTGGACGGCCTCAGTTTAAATCCTGGTTCTGACATTTAAGAAGTGCATGCATGTCCAAAGTGTATATGAATAGAACAACCTTATGAAATATGTAATAGCTTTATCCTCAATTTATAAATGAGGACAGTCTTCAGGGAATTAGCCTTTAAAATGAAACCCAAACTACTACTCCTAGTAGACTATAACTTTCAAAACCCTGCATATATTTTCAACTGGTCTCTTTTTGTTGCCCTCTTAGTTGCTATTTTCTAGTCACTTTGGTTTTTATGTTCTTCACAGAGCCTAACCCTTCTCTTGCCCTGGTTCCTCAGACCAGAATGCTTTCTCCCCAGTTCTTCTCATATTTGCCTTCTTCTCATCCACCAGGTCTCAGTTTATGTTGACCCCTCTATCCAAAGTAGTTTTCACCCTTATCCCCATTGCAAAGCCCTCCCTCTTCAACACCACACAAAAATCCCTCCACAGCAGCATTGCTGGAGGCTTACCAGGAGAAGCAAGGTGGAAGAGTCACGGTTCGCAAGCCAACGTCCTTGTCAAGAAAGAATATTATCAGGATCACACTCTGTGAAATGCCAGAGAAAAATCGATATCAGCATTTAAAATGTTTCAAAGCTCCCATGTGTCTCCCTACTACTCATCAATTTTTCTGTAGTTTTTAATTGAAACGTGATGGAATTTTACATGTATATCTGTTACATATGTCTTATTTTTCATGAAAGAAGATATAAAATATCCCAGGTTTGTAAAAGATGAAATTTTTTAATACTCATAAGTGCAAAGCAAATAGAAAATTCTATTGTAAATGACTCTAGTAGAAAACAGAAGGAATCATAACCAGTGATATAGTCTAGGAAATATTTCAAATAAATCCATACAAATCCATCTGACATCTTGAAAATAAACTGCATTGTCCCAAACAAAAATAACATTATTTTTACACATCTCTATTCACTTAACTAAAACTATAATCCCCTTGAAAAACTTCCCTATTTTTTCAACACTTTATTTATTATGTCATGATTAATTAGAATATAAGATACAGAAACAAGCACTCTCTCTTGATTCTAATTCAAAGTAATCATTAGGGTCAATCTAGGCAAGAAATACACATCTATATTTTTGTAAGGGTGAAAAGAGTAAAATAATTTTCCTAACCCTTTTTTTTGAGAAATCAAGGAAATCTATGGAAGGACAAAATACTGTAAAAATTATGTTGTGAGAGCACATAATATGTACTTTCAATGAATGGTATATAGTATTCTTGACTGTATATACAGGGACTTAGAAAAAAGACAGAGTGGAATAATTTGAAAGATAGAAAATAACCAATTAAATGGCCTGGAACAATTCTTATGCTCAATCCACTCACTGAGTTTATACCCAAAAGGGAGCTTGAAATTAGATATGCTTGCTCCCTTTGGCTCAGAACTCCTTGGCCCAGAATTGGATAGGTATGTCCTAATGCTGAATGTGATTCTAGTATTGAAGGAAAATTTGTATTCAATATAGAGCCCCCCAATGTAAGTCAACTACTTCATCTGTTGCAAAACAAAAGAAAAGAGCTATCTCTTCCAATGTTAGAAGAAAACTTTGGTGAGTTACAGCCAAGTGTATGAGAAAAAGTATGTAGATCTTCAACTGGTGACTTTCTAAGAAAGTTTGAGGGATAATTTGGCATTAGGTGATTTATACATTGATTTTTAGACTAAAGATTTCCAAGGATAATTTTGCCTTAAATATTTGATTGTCTAGAGAAATTTTGCCTTTAAGTCCTGACTTTTCAAAAAAAGTCAAGTCCACAGTATTTAGAAAGAAGAGCAACTATAAAATTACAACAACTATAATCATATTTCATTTTAATGAATACTTGCTAAACAAGCTTGTAGAGTAAGTGCTATAAATCTGCTCAGAACCTCAAGTTATTGAAGGAAAACTAAAGCATATTTCATTTCACTTGATTACCTTTATTTATTTGTCTTACTTGAGCCTATATTTCTGGTGACAATTTTTAAGCCTGTGTTACATTATTGTATTCCAGTGTCCTTAATATTTGACTTTGTTCATTGCCCAAACCTTTTCCCCTTATTTTTTCATGTGTTTATATTTCACATTTACATACATTTACATACTCTAAAGAAAAAGTAAGCAATATATTTCAAATGTAATTACTTCAGTGTATCAACACATAGCTCTGCTAACACAGATTTCTGTAGTATGTGCATTCTTTCAAATAAAGTTCATCCTGGCTATTCACCATTATCCATATTCTTCTATGAAATTGACCAGTGATATATTTTGTAGCCCTTATGCTATTTTAGCAATACATAAATATATTCTATAGCTACTATAATGATTATGACGGGGTAGTCTGATATTCCATCAGACTACCCAAAGGATCAGGTTGACCTGTGGGTCATACAGAATTGAACTGACTACAGATGTGACAGTAAAAATTAGTTCACTGGCCTACGTTATTGTTGATTACAGTAGTTTTCATTTTGGTATGTTCAAGAATACCAATAACATAAACATAATGATAAATTCTGGAGCAACTTAAAGCTCATTATACTGTACAATATCAATAAAATAGCATTTAATATCATTCAAATATTTGATGACAAATAATTTAGTATATTCTTTGATTAAGTATATTTTCTAGCTTAGAAAGAATTCAGATAAGAAATACATTTTGGTGTAACAGATAAAAAATAAACAATCCTGTATTTTCAGCCAAATATTAAATTGTGCTATCATAATTTGAACACTTACTTTTATTTACTGTATTCATTAACTTAATGACTAAAAGGAGTTAATAAAATCAAACATGTATTTTTCCCTATCTGATATAATTCATCACTTATTATATATAAAATAAAATAGATATTATGCTCATGTTATAAAATTAAAATATTAATTTTAATATTTTTAAATGGATGCTTCCAGCAGCATCTTAAAGCTACTTGTCTTAAAATATCAACATTGAATTACTTTTCAGTTGATTCCATTACTAGATAACAGCTAAGCAACTTTACAGGGGAACAAATAAAAACTACAGGAAACTGGAAGTGATTGAAGCCCAGCATTTTTCTAGTGTAGACTTCTAAAGTGTGGAATCTAAATCCTGAGGCAGGCCTCACTGTGCTCCATCTGATAACAGACCAGTCACTGCTTCAATTATTTTTATTACACGTCCTTAGATCTATTAAAATGCACTTCATCAAAATATAATAGTCTTTTCTACTTCTTTATGGCAGAAATATGTTTTAAAAATCTGCATAAGATAACACACTTTGGAATATCACCATTGTATATAACTCCTAAAAGAATAAAGCAACATTCAATTTGCCAACAAAATGAATTCGGGAAAAATAAGTTGGGAGAAAATTTTATATGTCATTATTTTAAGACTTTGATCAGTTATTCTTTCTTATTTTGACTCTTCAAAAGAAAATGCTAAGAATCAGTGCATTATTAATAAGATTAAAAAAAACCTTCCATGGGTTTATTTACTCTGAGTAATCAATTATATTACCTCTGAATATAATACAGGGTTGGAAACTTCAATAATTATACGCTGTCCTCATGCCTCAGGCTAGAAGGATAGTAATGGTGTAACCTGGAGACATTTTAAGGCTGTTTTTGTTGATTCTACTTGAAGATTGGCCCATTACTTTTGGCATGCATTTCAACATTCTACCATTGTCTTACAATTTTCTGGTGTTCATTTGTCACACTGACAGAAACCAGTTTAAAATTTAAATCCATATCCCTCCTGAATCTCCTAAAAGAGTTTGCAGACCAAAGCCTGTGCAATGACTGATGATGCTTCTGTCAGGTGCCAGAAGATCCAGCAGAACTGCTCAAAAAGTTTCTTAACAAGGTAAACAATAAGGCAGATTACAGAAAAACAAATGACGTATCATAAGGTTGCTTCCACAGCATTTTTCATATTTGTCCCCTAAAGTCATTTCTACAAATAAAGCATTTCAAAAGTAGTAGGGATTCCTACAAATATATTGGTATTTAATTATCTCTGAGCTCATTCAGTTTGCTATTTGTAAAGAAAAGGGCACACAATTGAAACATAGGGTAAAAAATTCTTAAAAAATACACTTTAACTTGATTAAACTACTTTTCTGTCTCAAAGATATAAATTGATAGGATTTGATTTTGCACTAATTCTACTATGAATTTATTCATCATTATGATCCAGTTTCTATTGTTTGCAAATTTGCAACATCCAGACTACTGCTCATTAAAATGCTCTTCCTTTAAATCAGTGTCTCTCTAAATCTGAGCCAGGGAGGATTATTGTTGTATCTCAACACTAGCCATGGTAAAATGCGTATTATTCTAAGAGCCTTTTTTTTTCTTAGCGCATATTTAAACCTACAATAAAAATCACAAAAAGCGTACCATTAAAAGAACTATATTAATGATTTTATCCAGACACACGAAGTTCTTGTGTTCACTCCTTTCTTCTATGGCAGAATATGTGCATTCCCAGGCTAAATCATTTGTCATAGGCATTTTACCTGGTCTATGTGGTCTATAGCTTGAAAGATATGACAGCTTGTTGATTTTACCTGCTTAGCCATTTGTATATTACCTTATATGAAAAATTAAACTTACTACTTACTAGTATGTGTTCATCCCTGTTACATTTGTCTGTTCAACAAAGTATAGACACTAGACAAGAAATTAAGGGCTTGGTTTCCTGAGCACGGCTATCAGCTTCCGATATGACCTGCAGTATGTATCATACCTTAAGTTGTAATGTACCAAGAGAGTTCTAATGACAGGCTTATGCAATAACATGAGTATAATTGTTTTATTTTTTATAAAATAAATTATAAAATTAGATTAGTTCAAGGTTCTGGATATTTTTGCTTTTGAATTATAACAAAATATTAGCTGTATAATCTTAGATAACTTAAATTTTTTTTTAAAGTTTCAATGCCTATAATTCACATGAAACGGCACCTAAAGGAGGTAAATACTGTAGGAGTCTGTGTTTACATATTATGACCCACGTGTTACAGAAAAGAGGAACAGCAAATGATTCCTGAAAGCATTTTGGGGAATAACACTTAAGAGGAACAATTGGTCATTAATTAATATTGGAAGCACATTTTCTATTCATCCATTAAATGCATTAAAATTGCACAGGAAAAGAGACATGATTAAAATTGCAATTATATTGATTCACTTAACTTGAAGATACAACTAATTCACAGAAGTAGCAAGTGCCTGTATATAATATTCTTAATGGAATGAGGTTGAGCTGTGTGGAATTTAGTTTTTAAGACAAAAAGATATACTCTGGAACACACACTCAAAACATATTACAAAGATTTCAGAGGACAAGTGGCTGTGAAGTTTTGATGCCACCTATAACAGTTAACGTTCCTAAAAATAATGACACAGCTAGAAATGCATGACTTCATAAGAAAAGCTTGTCATACTTGTCTATGAGACAAAGTTACCACCAGAAAAATAGCATCATTAAGTGAATAAGACCAGGGATAAACTAGCTGTTCTAATGGAAAGAATATAAACCTAATTGCATTTGCCATACCCATGATCAATGCAGCCCAGTGTTCTGGTAGTGACACTCTATAGTGTATTGTACCTTTCTCCTTGACTCTTCTATCAAACATTTCCTAATGAGTTTTCTATTCCCACCTAATCTAACATTCTCTTTGACCTTAATTATACTTAAAGGTTTTAAAAAAAATTTTCCCACCACTTAAGTATTGGTGATTTCAATTTTTCGTTATACCCACACTTCCAAACTCAGGCACCAACTCTTCCCTTCAACTGTCTCCTGCTTTAAATACCTCCTTTTTATTACCTTCATTGCTACTCTGGCTCATAAATGTATCATCTCATACCTGGATTATTGCAATAATCTCTACTGTATTTTCCCAGTCTCCTGTTTCTCTACATTAATATTTCGAACCAATTGCTACTGAAATAATCAGAATAAATTATCATTGTGGACACACTCTTGCTCAATTGTTTTTTTTTTTTTTGTGGTACGTGGGCTTCTCACTGTTGTGGCCTCTCCCGCTGCAGAGCACAGGCTCCGGATGCGCAGGCTCAGCGGCCATGGCTCAAGGGCCCAGCCGCTCCGCGACATGTGGGATCCTCCCGGACCGGGGCACGAACCCGTGTCCCCTGAATCGGCAGGCAGACTCTCAACCACTGCGCCACCAGGGAAGCCCTTGCTCAAAAATTTTTGATGGTCTCCCTTAATGCCAGAATATGGTTTAAACACTTAGACAAACACGTAAGGATCTCCATATAAGAACTTTTGTGTATTGTGTGATGCAAAAATTATATTCCTAAGTAATAAAAACCAGTGTGTAAAAACAGAAACTGAGATCAGGCAAGGTTAAACTAAGGGACCTATGGCACCACAAATTATTGAGCTGTTAATTTAGTTATGTCCTCATATTTGTAGTCTCCACTGTTGAATTATTGTGAGATGTTGACTGTTATCTTTTCTGAATCATTTAAGATTATTGAAAAAATTATGCTAGGTACCCAGGAAAATAGGAGGGAAGAGAATGTTGTTAATTTAAGGGAAATAGTTTGGAATAAGGGAGTGGTGCCTTGAAGTTTAGATTCCATATTACTAAATATCAGTGGAAGTACCCCATGTTTATGTTGGGGAAAAAATGCTCCATGAGTATCTGCTTGTTTCTGCAGGGTCAGAGCTTTCAGAGCAAAGAACACTGGTACTGGGTTTAAAAGGAATGCAAAGTATCTTCTACGCTGATCCATTTGCTTACTTTTTAAGGATGATGAATCCTGAGTCAGTTGTTTACATTTCAGGCTAGTGAAAAAGAGCTAGAGAACTTCTTCCCACCTCTCAGCCCCAGGGGATTTATTTATATTCCAGAGCAAAGGTCTCCCTCCCTCTATTCCCAGAGGGAGAATTGTCAGATGTCCCAACTGCCTATATAAGCTCCAGGTTTCAAATCCAGGATCCCTCTCTTCTGATGCAACCCTACATGCACAGGGGACATTCTGCTCTCAGTATATTGCCCCGTGGAGAATTTGGGCATGGGAAACCAATGCGGCGAAGATTGCTCTGTGAATAAATATAAAGTCTGCTCTTTGATCCAGAGTATGGTGTTCCTGTTAATATATATGGATATAGATAAATATATATAGAGATACACACACTCACACACTCTGTGTATATATATATACACACACATATATACACGTATCTCATACATACATATATATATATATGTATCCATATATAAGAATGTGTATATATTCATATATGGGTGCATCCATGTATATGTATATATGTGTGTATGCATATATGTGCATATAATACTGCAGCAGGCTGTCATATTAATAGGGTAGCTCCTAAGATTCTGCATAGTTTCAGGTTTAACGGTTGGTATCAAGAACTGTCTGAGGAAAGAAAAAAATTGCAAGCCCTGAAATATAGAAAGAATACAACAGAGGCTACTGGAAGAATCAGTTAAGGAAGTAAATGTGAATTCTTGACCCATAACTAGGAAATTCTCCAATATTTGGTTAACTAATTAAGGCCCTGTGGCTACTAGAGTTGCTAGTTTTGAAAAAAGATGAAGTTTTAAATTTCCTTTAGATGGATTAGGGTTAAGGTTGAAGGTACTTTGCGTTGAATTGAATTTTTCACAGTGAAGTTTGTATACTCATACTTCCTATAGACGTTTCCTGGTCTTAGTGTCACTCCTGAAGGTGGTGGATTGTAGCCCATCTGTGGTGGCTAAATGAGTTGAGTGAAATAAGTATAAGAGGTAGTGAGGAAGGAGGATAGGGAAGGAATACAAGCAAAACACTTTAGTGTTCATATTCAAAAGTAAGTGGGTAACTGTGGCTCTTATGTGAATCCTAAAATAATAGTGCTGTTATATTTTAAGCAAGTTCTAGGTTGAATTATGCATCCACACCTCCTATTGTGGTTCTGTCCTTGATGTGACTGAACACAAACTTAGGAATATTACTGGAACCACAAAAAGAAAGCACTCTAGGAATAGATGTAACAAAGAGACTAATGAAAGAGATATGAGACAGATGTACATATGCTATGATATTTTAAACATTATGACTGCATAAATGTCTAGCCCCCATTATGTTCTCATTCAGAGCAGAATCTTGCTGGATCGCTTTGACTAACCTTGGAGAGGACAGAAGTGTGCCTGATAGAGAGAAAACTGACTAATGTCAGCCACCTTTTACAGGTTGTCAGGATAGCTTGAGCGACTGAGAGCCAGTACTGGTTTGGAGAAAACTGTGTGACAACACATATGACTTTCATATAGCTAACAGGGGAACAAATGAAACAAATTACAATAAACATGAAATGAATGACTTCTTAATGTCACTTCTAGCAATTATCTACTTCTTTTCTCACCTCATATACTATGGCTGCACATCCTGCTGTGTATGGTCTTGAAGCCATGCCGCCTGATGCATGTTTAAGAGAACTGCATGTTCAGCAATTTCAAGATCCCTGATTGTGCATAATTAATATCAGTAGAGGTTAATTATAGCTACCATAAAGCTTCAATTACAATCTATCAGAGAATAAAACCAATCTGATCATTTTAATTATTGTATAAATTTTAATTATCTAGTCAGAGTAGTAGTCCTGTAAATAGGGTTGAAATAGTCTTCTGAAGTAGTATTTTTGAAACCATGATGTCTTTCATAAATAAACCAGTGCAGCTTTAAGGAGCATACAGCTTCAATAGTAATGATTTTAGCTGAAACCCCAGCCACTGTTTTGAATATTATGTAAAATAGGTAAAAAGAAAAAGTACATTTTGCTTTGTCTTATCAACCTTGGCGCACAAAAGTAAATTGATCTTGATTCTTGTTATTTAACAGATTAACATCAGCAGTCTATACATGCCCTTTTATATATTTATTTTTTGTTAACACCAAGGGAACTTTCATAAACTTCCAATAATTAGAATATTATCTGTAAAATACATGTCTATGTGCTCCTCGAAGAAGAGAATTTGTAAATATTCCAGATTTTTGATAAACGTTCAATTAAAAGAGTGTGAGCTCTAAGATTTAATAGCTACGGATAAAAATAAAGATAAAGTATTTCGATTAAGAAATGTCTCAGAGGGGCTTCCCTGGTGGCGCAGTGGTTGAGAGTCCGCCTGCCGATGCAGGGGACACGGGTTCGTGCCCCGGTCTGGGAGCATCCCACATGCCGCGGAGCGGCTGGGCCCGTGAGCCATGGCCGCTGAGCCTGCGCGTCCGGAGCCTGTCCTCCGCAACGGGAGAGGCCACAGCAGTGAGAGGCCCGCGTAACGCATAAAAAAAAAAAAAAAAAAAAAAAAAAAAAAAAAAAAAAAAGAAATGTCTCAGAAAGATTCCTTAGGGAAAGCAACTGACGTTGGTATAATAGGAAGAGGTGGACTCGAGGTAGCAGGAAAGAATTGACAATATTTTTAGAAGTTAGCGTAGAAAATTTTCACATCCAACTATAGTGCTTGTTTTCATGCCTAAGACTAAAATTTCTGAATAAGAGTTTCTAAATGATTTCTTGGGTCACATACCCCTTGCATGTTCAGGGAAGGATGAATAGATTAGACACTTTTGCCAATTCAAATCTTTTGCTAGTTCCCAGTCTTTTTCCTTTGGTAAAATAATGCCAACTCTGTTCAAGTATTAGAAAGACCCTTATATTTTTCTAAGCCAATAATGGTAATTTAATTACCTTTGACATAATTGGTTTAGGCATAGACTTGCTAAATATGGTAGATTGTAAAAATGGCTACATCCCAGTATGCACACCTTTTCTTGTAATTTGACTTTGCAGCACCTTCCCTCAAGTGTCTACCTCTGAATCTCTTGAATCTGGGCTTGGCTATGGAATTTCCTGAGGAAAATGGTATATTAGTATTCATGATGCAAGCAGACACACGAAACATACCTGTGTGCTGAGCCTTGCCATTTTTTTCTTTTTTTGCTAGTTTTGAAACAACTCTGTGATCACCTTTATGTGAAATCCCATAATAACCTGCTGGAGATAAGTGGCCCCGTGACTTTCATCAACCCTTCTGAGAACCAGGCAATCACCACATATATGCATATGACTATAAACTACCAGCTGACTAGAGATGCAAGCTCTGCTTACAACAAAGTGAGTCAGACACGAATCAAGCAGGTTTAGTCCAGCCCAAGTTGCCATTCCACTTATTTGTGAGCAAATAAATTTTGGGAAATTTAAAAAAATCACAGCAAAGGCTAACTGATACATTATATAATCTTCATACTAAGATGAAATAAGGGGAGGTCGGCTGGCAGGCTGAAAAATTTTTCTCATTCCTTTTTGCCTTTGGACACAACTATATAAGGGAATAATACTTGAAGTAACTATAATGGTGTGAGAAAACAGTTGATATTTTGAGCAGAGAAGAGTAGAATAATAAAGAAATGTGGGTCCTTGATGACGTTACATTGTTGGATCAATAAATTAACTGATTCAGGAGCCATTTTACCTCTAGACTTCATTTTTTGTGTTAAAATAAATATATATACTCTATTGTTTAGTTTACTGTTGTTTGATCTTCTCCACTTGCAGAAAAAAGTGTGGTAACTGATACAATGACTCTGAGGAAACATGTGACCTGGGGAGAGCTAGAGCCTGAACATCTATGCTTGGCCTCTATCAGAATACCTCTACTTGGGGAAAATAAATCATCAGAACTTTTCATGGATGCTTCAGCTTGAGTGAAAAAAAATTGGAGATATGAGGTTTTCAGACACATAGCTAAGTGTTCACTACAAAATGTTTGCCAAAATATGGAATTGTATGAAGGTGTGAGCTAAAAAACTATGCCAAAAACCTTTGAGAAACATAAAGAGTTCCAGATCAAGATTGTGGAGTAGGGAGATCCTGAGTTCACCCCCTCCCACAGACACATCAATTATACTGCATGTAGAACAAATATCTCTGAGAATGACCTGAAGTCTGGCAGAACAGACTTTCTACAACTAAGGATATAAAGAAAGGCCACATTGAGATGGGTAGAAGAAACAGATATGCAGCCTACTCAGAAGTCAAACCCCCAGAGCAGTGACCCACAAGCAGAAGGGGTATCTCAACCACAGAGGTCTACCCCGAGGAGCAAGAGGTCTGAGCCCCATGTTGGACCCCCCAGCTCAGGGGACCTGAGTTGAGAAGACAAGTCCCCTTAATGTCTGGCTTTGAGAACCAGTGGGGTATATGACTGGGAAAACCAGAGGACTGTGGGAAAACTAGACTTCTATCTTGAAGGGCTCAAACTCACTTGCTCTGAGTCCCAGCCCAAAAGCAGCAGCTCGAAAAGCACTTGAGTTGCACAAGAGGGAGATTCATTGACTAATTTAGGGCATATGCTGGAGGAACAAGGATCTGGTGGAACTTTTGACAGAGACAGAAATGCTGGTGGGTGCCATTTTTTTGCTTTTTAACTCTCTCATCTAGCTGTCTCAACAGTAGTGGGCACCATTTCTGTCAGTCTCCATCAACCTAGCTAACACCATGTACCTAGTTCTGGTGCTCCCTTGAAGACCCATCCTCCCCTTCCTGCCAGTCCAGGGATCAAAAGCAACTCCTGCACTGCCCCCCTTGGTGGGCAGTCCTGATCCGCACTGGCACCCTTCAAAAGCAGTTCATATCCCTCCCTATCTGGCAGAGAGCCCAGTCCAGCACCATCAATCCTCCAAAGCGGCTCCCGCCCCAACCCAACCAGTGGACAACCCTGGCCAGCCCCAATACCCCTTCATATGACCTCCCTCTCTGGGAGGCCAGCACTGCATATCAGTGTGCCCACAAGTCGTAGCTGGGTTTCATGGCCAGCTGCACTGAAGGACAGCCCTGCATGTGAGCAAGCCGCCAGCAGTCAGGGCCAGACCTCTCAGTCAAGCAGGCTGGGGGTCAGCCCCATCTCTCAGCACACTTGCAGCAGTCTCAAGCAGGCCTAGAAGACAGTCAGACTGGGGGCCAGGCTTGTCCACCAGCACACCCACAGCAGTTGCAACCAGGCCTTGAAGATGGATGGGCCGGGGATCAGTCTTATGCATGAGTGCATCCATAGCAGTAGCAGCTGGGCCTGATAGGCAACTGGTCTGGGGGCCAGCTCTGCCCACCAGTATGCCAACAAGCAATCATGGCCCAACAACAACAGGGGGGCACACTCAGCCCACACAAGGGATACCTCTGGGGCATATGGCTCTGGTGCATAGGGGACATTGTGCCACTGGGCCCCACAATATACTTCTTACACAAGGCTTGTCTTTCAATAGTGGGAGACATAGCTTATAGCTTATATACTTAATACATTTAAACAAACACAGACACAGAGAGTTAGGCAAAACTGTATACTGTATGTCAACTATACTTCTATAATAATAATAATAAACAAGAAAGAAAAATATAGTGAAAATTCTCAGACTCTCTGGTCTGAGGAGAAGATCCACCAGACTGGCATCTGCCCTAGAAGTGGGAATGAACCAAAGATAGATTCCGTTTTAGTAAAACTGCAATGATTTTTGATAAAATTCTGTCCATGATCCAGTTAAGATCATCATTCCTTTACTCTGTCAGCTTAGCAGAGGAATTAGTTGGTTCTTTCTGATGGAACATAAAATTGTAAGTCCTTACACTTTTTCTTCATATATAGGATCCAACGTTCAATCTATGAATATCAAGCTTCGAAGTAGACAGTGCTGTATGACTAGTAAACAAGAGAAACAATAAAATCAACCTTCCAAACGTGTGGGATAAAGCAAATATTGCCTGTTTCAGAGGAGAGCAGTTTCCTTCATAAATCTAGATGACCAGCCCACTAGCCTTTATCCCGAGTTGTCCCACCAGATGTAACTTAGAAGAGTTAACATTTACGGGCTTCTTTCCACATATTTTACTGTTTGAATGTTTAATAATAATTGACTTTTGGACATCTTTTTTCTTCCATTTGCTGAATTTATTTAAACAAACCAATTTAGAAATATCATAGAATTAAATAAAACTTCTGACATGTAAACATACTGCCATACTCCTGAAACATATGTTAACATCTGAGAGAAGTTAATAACTGCTTATTAGGAAAGCTGCCCATTAATAAGGTCAGTCTTCAACAAAACTAACCAACAAAACCAAGATTTAAATGCAATTCTTCTGTATCCAATACCAACGTTATGTATTACTAGTTGGTTTTATTTTTCCAAGGCTTACTGATATTTATCAATTTTTTTCTCAGATTTTCTGAAATATTAGTTTCTCTGATAACCAGGCTTTGACTGACTTCAAATGAAGGAATTACTAAATCACTTGTGACACACTCTTCTAAATCTGGGGGCATGTTCACTTATATTTTATACATTTTTTCATAACTGATGCATTTAGAATTTGTACATTGATTTGTTTAGTTCAATGACGGTTAACATAGTTATTTGTTTCCTCTAATATCATGATTTCAGGTTGAGAAAGAAAATTTTGCTCTGTCATCTAAATATAAGTACTTAATGTCTCAAACACTTTTTAAAAATAAGGCTTGAATTTATGCAATATAATGAAATACTAATATTATTCATAATAATTAATGGTATTATTAAAATAAACAACTAATAAGTAAAAGTCAAGATCAGTGAAATTCAAATATTATTGAGTAGAAAGAATTTCAATCATAATGTTCCATTATACAATCCAAATAAATATAATTTTACTGAGTATTAACACTTTAATTCCAATATTTAGACCTTATGGTAGGCTGAATAATGACCTTCACTTCACCCAAGATGTCTATGTCCTAATCCACACAAGCTATGAATGTTACCTTATATGGCAAAAAATAATTTTGGATGTTAATGAATTAAGGATTTTGAGATGAGGACACTATCCTGAATTATATGCGTGGGTCTGAAACATAGGAATCCTTATAAGAGGGAAGCAATTGTCCACAGAGATAGAAGGAGATGTGAAAACAGAAGCAGAGAGAGATTTGAAGATGTGACTTTGAAGACTGAGGAAATGGAAGGCCAAAGAATGTAAGCAATGCAGCTCTACAAGCCAGAAAAGGCAAATAAAAGAATTCTCCCCTCAGAACTTCCACAAGGAAACAGCTTTGCCATTAGCCAGTGAAACTGCTTTAGGATTTCTGAACTCCAGAGTGTAAGAGAATGCATTTGTGTTGTTTAAGTCACCATGTTTATGGTAATTATAGCAGCAATAGGAAACAGAGAAAGAACTTGAAACTGCTCAAATGTATGAGCTACAAGTTTCATTGTAGCTATATGTATTTTATTGCTGTGTTTGATTTTTAATTCTTTTGGAACTCAATTTTAATTTGTAATATTGATTCTATATGTAATTTTATCCAATACACTTAACACCTCAATATGCTTCAATTTTGACATCTTTAAAATGAAAATTGTGTATTGTGGAAGTCCCGTGGTGTATTTTCACTCTGAGTCTAGATGTCCTCAATGGGAGAACATTATGAAAGATTGTTAGTTACAGGTCAGTAATATCTTCCTAGTGACAGAAAAAGATCAGTACACAAATGTCTGTAACTTTCATATTCTTAGATGAGAGAAACTGCATTTAGAGTCTTGCATGCCTGCTGGAAATATCATTGAAAGTCAATGTAAACCAGGGTGGTTGCTTCTGCTGCTGCAATTACCTGCAGGGAACTTTTAGACAGAGGGAAATATGTTTCCATGCAATAGAGTTTCTGTTAGAGCATACACCTGATGCATAAACCTAGGGCCTAGGATTTTGCCACTACAGAAGATAATAAATAGATAAAATAATAAAATCTACTACTCAGATTGTAAGATCCTTAATGCAAGAAATATGTTACATATTCAAGTCACCAATGAAAAGTGCCCTTAAGCCAGAGGACAACAAAATAGTAGATAAGGAGTCTCAAAATATTGTATTAAGTATTGGGAATTCACCTTTTTCTTAATTATTGGAAGTTTTATTTTCTATGAATTTTTTTTAAGTAATAGTGGAGGTCATACTCTTCTTGAGCAAACTTTCTCTTTTATTCTTAAAACTTATAAAATTCATACCACTTCATTTTGGGTTTTGTCCTGATATTTTCTCCAAAGTCATATTTTAACTCTGAATATTCAACTGTCTTGCAAATATAGAGAGTGAAAAACCATCTGTTACATGTGTCATTCAGATAAGGAAAAAGTCCCAGTAATCCCTTTGTGAGCCCTTTGTCCAAAGAGAAAGAGCTTGTCTTCTCTTTGCATTCTTGTGTTTTACTCTACCCATCAGCACTGACGTATTCAACAAACATTAATTGCCATATGTAAGGCACTAATAGAGGCTTAGAATAAAAATAACCATAAGAGGAGATAGAACAAATAATGAGGTGGACAGATAATTTAGAATATAACTTGTCATACATTTTAATAAAATTTTGAACCACATAATGTGTATTCCAGTGATTCTACATTCTATTTGAAAACTGCTTTAACTTATACATGTTCTTTAGTTCTGGAATAACCTAAAAATTAATGACTTTAGATATTGACTTACAAGAAATCAGTTAATAAGTCAGTTCCTATTTCAGCAAACGTTCACTAATTTTTTCCTAAGTATCAAATAACTTCTTTGCACTGAGGAATATAAATATTAACAATAAAATGTTCTGATAAACAGTATGTATCTTTCACATAGAATAGCCTATTTTGAATATAATTTAAACAAGCTTTTTAGACATAATCTTTTAGATACTAAATTATTCTACAAATTTTTGTCAACTGGTCGATAAACTTTGATGCTGGTGTTATCAGGCTGGGATGTGGTAAAACCCTTTCCAAAAAGGGAGTTAATATTCATTAATGGAGTATAGGGGATATAAATTAATAACTTTTGTTTTTTCAAATATCACTATAAAATTTAATTAGTGTATGTTAATGCAGTGTAATGCTCAAAGAGGTGGTTTACTCCTACCTTAAGGTGCAAGGATTACCAGTTAGTTGAAGAAGTGAGAAATCCAACAGTTAGCCACTATACTCTGTCATAATTCGCTATGTGGGATAATCCTCTGGCAGCAGTAAAACTGTACTGCTCAGATCGCCCTCATTTGACTTTCAGCCGTGAGAAGTACAGTTAGCTGAGAGCTTCCAACCACAGCTCCAACTTTAGGATCTGCTGCAGCATTACCATCAATGCCATGCAATTCTCAGGCAAGTTACAGAATTTAATGAAGCAAGGAATGATAACAAAATATAAAAATATTTCTACTGCTTCCCAATGGCATTGTAGCAATCTACATTCTTGAATAGTATTATAAACAGAAACAAACAAAAAATTTCATTTAGTGGCAATAATTTCTGAGCCACTTTAACCAAAGCAATATAACAGTGCCCATTGTTTAAGTCACTGGTTAGAATATTTCTGAATTCTTATTAATTACAAAAGGATTGCATTTAAGTATGTAGTTGGCCATTGAACTTGCAGGCATTCTGCAATTGTCTTTGGAAAGACATGAAATTAATGGACTATAAAGTTTGGCTTCAGAGAACTTTAATTTTACAAGTACAGCAATAAAGGTCATGTTATTTTTTTTCCTACATCCACCTTTTAGTCATGACTGTATGGCTAGAACTTAAAGGTTATCCATAGACACAGTGTTTACATATTGAAGGAGAGTTCCCTTCTATAACAAAGTAATTATGCTAGTAATTTATATTTTAATTTTATTAAAATATAAATTATTAAGAACAATAATGATAGGGAGCACTTTCTATGGACCAACTCACCTATTTGAACGTTATATTTTTATTCTCATTTAATTATTAGAACATACCTGAAGAATGTTTAGTATACACATTCAATGTGTGAAGAGGAATAGCAGATTATGTAGAGTTCAGATAAATTCAATTACTACTTCCTAAGTGGCAAAATCAAGATTCAAATTCAGTTATATTAACATTTTAGTGTTTTTTTTCTCTATCATGTCACACTAATTCTCAACAAATTTATTCAAATACAATAGCTATAGAGAAAGTTTTACACATTACAACTCAGTTTTATTCTAATATTAGCCTTATATTTTCATTAAAATGTTGCCTTCTATCTAACATTAAATCATGTTTCATGATTAAATTGCTTCCATGTTTTCTCAGATGTCTTTGTATCAAGGTCTTGCTTGGCCATTCTCTTCCCCATCTCATCACCCATCACCCATTCAACTACCTTTTGACATCTGTGACTATTTTAATCAGCTAAAAATAAAACGTTCACAATTAATACCCAACCCACAGTCAGCAAAGACATTCCTCCACTTGAGTCAAAAAACATAACAAAACAAAAAATAAAATTGAAAAAAACCTGCCACCCACCTTGTGCTATTGGCTGTAAATAAAAATGATAATATATGCTTAGTGCTTGCACTTTCCACAGTATGCATTTTACTTAGCAATGTTTGGCTCCCGTTCCACAAACACTATGTTTTCCAACAGAGGTAAAAAGTAATTAATTACAGAGAAGAGTCAATATACATTTTGTAAATGTAGGTGTGAGAGAAGATATAAGAGAAGGGGCTCGCGAAGTAAAATCTTTGTGTCAGGAAGTATCTTGCTACAATTCTGAAAACAAATTAGAAAAAAACAGGTAAGCAAATAGAGGCGAAATGTTTTATTTATTTTTGATATTAATAGGTTATTATCTCAGCAACTGACTTTGCAAAAAGAATATGTATCTTTTATGCTTAATATTGGATATTAATGTTGTCACATTCCCAGTAGGTACATGGATCATATCACATCTAGAAATATATGATTTCTGTTTTCCCAAGTCTCTGTGTTATATATTTTATTGCAGGCAAATGCATATTGAAAAGACCCTTTAACATTATTAATTATCTTGACAGAAAAAATGTTTTCCCTAAAGGGTATTTAGTAATGAAATTAAAACGAATTTAAATTAAAAATTTTTTTTCCTCACTACACTTAGCAGAAATATTACAAAGAGTCAGAAAGCAAACAGATTTTTTTTCTTTGCCAGGAAGTAAAAATACTGATCCAGAAGGAAATCATCAATATGAAAGTTTACAATTACAAGGACTTCACAGGGATATTTCATGAAATTTAGAAGCAAGCTAAAAATGTGTGCTTACAGCATAATTTAACATTTTCAGTTTTAAAAATATATACACAATTTTGGAATTCTTCTACAATTTTGCCAGCAGGTAAAAAGGAAGTGCCATTTCTACTGATTAATTTATAAGCAACTTTAAATTTTGGAAGAAATGTCAGATATTTTGAAGTAATTGATATCGTTTATCCAAATCATAAAATTATTGTTTATTTTCTGTTCCGAGTTAACAACAAACTAGACCATTTCTGAAGTATATATCAAATGTTCTCACTTAAGTATCTTTAAGTATATGTGGTTTCTTTTGCTTGTAATATAAGAACAGAAACAACAATGACAACCTTTGTAATATACTTTAAAACAAGACTTTTTGATTGGAACAAAACCAAATTTATGTCAGATTCCAGAAAATAGCCAGCTCTGTTGTCTGCAAAAATATACTGGTGAGAAACTTCATTGAAAAAGATATATTGCACCTATTACATCTTGTTATGATCCAGGATAATAAACAAATAAAAATGTTAATTAATAATCAGAGTTTCTTGTCTTCATTTTGTTTCATTTTACTATAGGCCAAAATGATAAAAAAAATTGTCTACAATTATGACAAGGTAAATTTCATTTAATTTATATTAATGAGGAATTATCCTAGAAAGCATAACTTAGCAACTATTATGATTCTTCATTTGCCATAATAAAAATGATGCATAGTCACAACATAATTCAAGCACAGGAGGAAATAAAATTAAATCTCTTCTTTCCCATACCTACTCTACAGATCTTCATTGTAACATATAATAGTCTCTTTGTATTAGTGCAAAATTTTTATGTGAGTATAAATATATACATATATAGTTTTCTGAACAAGGAAATCTAGAGTACTTTTCTGTACTTTGCTTGCTTTACCTCCCTTAATGTGTCTAAAATATATTTTATATCCATCTATCTATCTACTCTCTATCTATCTATCTATTTCAATACAACAAAACTTAAACACTCTGAACTAAGCAAAATCTCCTCCTTATTTGGGTCCATTTGTCCAAGAAATGCATCATCTTAGTGCATTTCTTGCCTATATATACAAATATTCTATCTATACTCCTTTGGACTAAAACACTCTTTAATATCAAAATTTGAAAAAAATAGTTAATTGAAATATATTTTTTGAAAAGTAATATATATTTAATTTATATACTTAATAATATATAATAAATTTATTTCACATATACTTTGGAGCCTTTTTGGTACACTTTCTTGTATTCAAGGAACACTGGATAAGGTATTCTGAACTCAAGTTCAGAGAATCACTTTCATTGTGCATAGGTTGATATTCCAATTGATAGGTATTATTTCTGGTTTTAGGAAAATGAAATTATAATTGTTTTCATGTATATTATTGCTTGGGGACATGTATAGAAAGTATAATTACTCCTTAACTCTTCTATTTAGATTCCAGATCACTGTGATGTGAGATGTGTAAATATTTCAGAATTTTATCTTTCAGAAATTATGCTATTCCTCATATTCCTGCTAGAGGAATTCTACAATTCACTGGTCTGCTATATGATGGGGGTGAATTATATCTGACTTGAAAGGAAACACCAATACTTAATTTTAACATATGTCTTCACTAAGTTCTTTATTAAATATATATATGTATCATTTCATTTTGTATGGTAAGCAGTGAAATGACAGGTAATGCTTGTGAATGAGCAACACAGTTAGGACCCTCATTCCATCCTTTGTTTTAACCCCAAATTATATTATTTTACTAATTTATTGCTAAAGCTTTAACCTTATCCATTCTAATATACACAGATTTCAGATATAACAGATCATTAATATAAATGAAGATGGCTTCTGTAATAGGCATATAGTAACTTATTTACTATATTCTTACTATATTTACTTACTATTTTCACATGATTTAAAAAACAGTGGTTATTACCTGTCACATCTTGCTGCTTAGAGTTATGCTGGCAAAATCCATAGATAGACTGACTTTTTGGTTTGCTGGAGAGTGAAATACCTCACATATTAAAATAGAGAAAAATAATTTAAAAGTTTTGTTTCTGTACAGCTAAAAAGAAAGACCACAGTTTATATCTTCAATGGCCACTCATTGAATTTGTTCATATTCTACAGAGGCAAAGATCTGTAGCCATAGCATATTGTTTCTAGGAATTTGTCTTTGGGGTGCTGGCAATGTTTAAGAAAACAAAATAAATTTTAAAGTGAAAAAGTTCAAAGCAGCAGGGTTATGTAGCTCTTGATATATGTGTTTACAAGCCTGTCAGTAGGTCATTTAGATTATATCTTACTGTTTGAGTCATCTTTCTTCATTTACATTTTATCTCATTTCTACCATTCTGTTTTAGTACTTAGCACCATAATTGCCTTGTAATGATTTTTGGCACCTACAGGAAGGAGAGGAAAGAAGGGTGTTGGAGTGCTGATAAAGACATAAATTCTACTAATGGTGCCGTTTTAAGTTGACATATCAATGGCAGTTTTAGATTTTTTTAAATTATTTTTTTGTCAGAATCATCTAAGAATATACAGGAACTTCAGATGGAAATACAAAGAGTAGGTTAAAATTTCAACAAACCCTCAACTTTTAGAGCTCATTTATTTTTTTCTGTATTAAATAGACAATATTAAGAAATCTTCAACACTGTTTCAAGCCATTGTATTCTTATGATAAGCCTAAGAAAACAATGCCACTTTATCAGGAAAGATTCTTTGAAGCTTAATATTTTGGTGCCTCCAATATTAATGGGTCAGATCGTTCCCTCTTTGTGAATCTCTAACTCTTAAAATAAAATGTTCATTCTTTTTTGAACCAAAGTCTATCTCTGTAACTTTTTACCCTTCGTTTCAATATCTATACCTTGGAAACATGCCAAATCATGATTAAAGCTATTTTTATGAGATAGTCCCTTAAATATTTAGAGAAAACTATCAAACCCTCTGGTTTAATGTCTTCTCTAAATTCAGCATCTCCATGTCCACTTTGGTCTTCATCCTCTAAATAAGGCTCCACATTATCTCCATGTCTCTCCAATTTCCAGACTGGAAAACACTGTGAAGTTGTACTATAACTTTCTTTACCTAAATATTCTGCATGTAGTTGTCGAGTATAATATTGACTTCTTGGTAAGTTTTTGGTCATGTTCAGTATAGCATTATATGATCTTTCACTTACAAAACATAAACTCCCCAGAGGAACTTCTATTATTCAAACTTATAGCAGTTGTATTTATATAATGTCACCATTTCTGTCTGAATTTTAAATTGTGTATTTTGAAACACTCCATAAGAAAATGGAGCCTGTCCCTTTAAAATAAAATATGTAAGAGTCATGGAGAAAAACAAAATGTTATAGGAGTTATTTTTTCAGAGGCAGGTAAAGTGTTGTAAGAAGGGAAGTAAAATTGATCCAAAGAGGTAAAATTATATACCTTTTAAAGCTAATTGGGTTCCATAATCAAGGGCCATTTTCTTTATTATAGCACATCACTCTTCGAGCTGTTTCTTGGAGTTTTAATTTAAAAAAAAAAAAGAATAACCAGAAACATTTGGAGCAGGGACAAAGAACATTAGACTTATATAATGTGAAGTTCTAGATTCAAATCCTGATCTTGTAATTCGTTTGCTCAGAAAAAGCAAGCAAATAAATGAAATTCCATGAGCTTCACTTTCCCCAAATGCAAAGCCTAAGAAATGTGTGTTGAGCTTCTTTCTTGACCTGGTCTTGACCTGCACAGATGTCAAGCCCCCAAAAGCCATGTTGTAAGTAATAGTAATGAGATAATACAATGTTAGAGGTCATCAAGAGACACGACTGCCACCTGACCCATGAGCTGGACCCAGACATTAAGGCGTTTCTTACCCCCTCCCCTGTCCTTGGAATGTACATTCTGCCCACCCTTCTCACGGTGGGAGCCGTTTTTGAGGATGTGGCCTTGAGAGAGCAAGGTGTTGCTAAGACCATCTGGATGGTATGTGACTGAACCCCCTTAAGGCCTTTATATAAACTTTTTAAGATTCTGACTTGTGGGTGCAGAGATCTACTCACCCTATGGCCATCCAAGACAAGCCTCCTCTGTAAGTTCCTTTGCTTATAAACCTGCTACCTGCCAATATGAAGTAGTTTGCCTCTTTTTCAGTCTTTTCTTTCCCTCCATGTACAGGGGCCAGTTTGTGAACCAAGACTTGGCTAGCTAGCCAGGAGACTAGAGCAATGAGCCTTGAAAAAGAGGTATCCACAGGGGAAATTCCAAGTTAGCCATCGACCTCTAGGTAGGGAGGGGTAATCTCTATGTTAAATGCTTGTGTCTGGGGACACCCCCAGAATGCCAGCTGGCCTAATGTGTTTGTTTGAGGAATTGTGTGTAGTGCACTGGGACAAAGAAGGGAAATTAATGGCTGCTGCAGTGGGCTGGTCTCTAGTCTGGGCAGGTCAACTGGCCACTGATGCCCAACTAGAGGCTGAAGCTTCAGTTAGAAAATTGGAAGAACTGAGGTTAGAGAAGGATGTGTGGGTGTCCACTGCTCTGCTAGATTTGGGGCTGGCAGACCAGGTAGGAGAGCTGAATGATAAATTGGAGGCCTCAGCGTGATGTTTTGCAAAGATAGGAGGACACAAGCTGCCCTGGATTAACATTTGAGTGCTTATGACAAAGCCTGATTAAGATGGTAAAAGGTGAAACCCCTGGGAAAGTGAGAAGGAGAAAGAGGAGAACGTTGTGGTGATTGACAGTGACACAGATGAAACGCCCCTTGCCATCAGACACCTAATACACAGGAAAGCAAAAGTATAGTAACAGCGACCTCAGCCAGTGGGGCAGCCTCCAAGTCAGGAAACATTCCTGATGAGAGAATACACTCCCAATGAGCTTACCGATATAGCTGCCAAGTTCCAGCAAAGTCCAAGGAAAGTATCCAGGCATGGATAGTGCCAATATGGGAGAGAGTATGGAAGCGGGGAGTGATGGCATTTCTCTGACTGGGCAGGAGGAAGAAAAAATGAGCAACATCACCACACTGTGCCCTCCAGCAGTGTCTGCCTGGTACTCAGAGGGTTCAAGGTATTCACTCCCCTATAGACTGGGTTACTGTAGCCTTCAAGGAGCCTTGGACCGATGAGGGGGATCTCCCTGGGTATGTGGGACCCTGGAAATCTATAGATGAGGTACAACAAATCCTTAGGGAGTTGGGAATGAGACAGGCCATTTATACCCCTGTGTCTGAAGGCCCTCATTGAACCACATTCACTGCAGGAAAGAAAGCCTAGATACTCCAGTTCACCCCCAGCACCTGGTATGGGGCATTGATATCTATGCTGTGCCCAGTCATGAGACAAGGCATTTATGGTGTGGCTCAATCCATTGCTGACCTAGGAGAAACTGACAAAGCCCGGGAACAGATACAGTCTGTGGGAAAAACCAGAAACAGACAGGGAACTCCAGAAGACAAAATACTCTCCCAATCAACTGTAAAGGGTCCAGTAAAAGTAAGCCAGAAGCTAATGTGGTTTGACCTCATTGCTGCCAGGATCCCACAAAAAAGGATAGACTGGCAACTTGATGCTCTGTTTGACAGCCTATAAAATCTTAAAATCTGGACAACAGTTCAGACCTAATTCACCTGTCTCTACTGTGCTTGATGCCCCCACCTGCTCTAGAAGAGGGCTCAGTGATAAAGTCCTATTCAGGGTGGGTGCCTCCCATGCCTAGGGTATAGGATGAAGGTCAAGATTTCCTCTAAGTGAGGACTGTTAGAGGCATTCAGAGGCTTCATATTAAGCTCACTATTCACTGTTCCTACAGAAATAAACAACAGGTAACTGCTCAGGTTAACACTGGAGCTGAACGTACTCTTATACACGGTCACCCTCAGGAGGTTTCTGCCCCTCTCAGTACCATTGATGGTTACGGAGGGCAACCTGTTACAGTCCCTTTGGCACTGCAAATTGGTGTTCTCTCCCATGAGAATGAGGTTTTTATCTCTCCAATACTAGAGTACATATTAGACATTGAAATCCTACAAGGTCAAACTCTGCAAACCTCTTTTGGTGAATTTCGCCTCCAAGTTAGAATAATCAGATCAGTGCTGAGGGGAAACACTGAAGAGTGGTTACTGCCAAATGATATAAATTACCTGGGGGTATAAAGAAATAAGAGAAACTATCCAAGAACTGCACCTGGTGGATATTGTACAGTCTGCCCATAATGCTTTCTACAGCCCAGTATGGCCAGTAAAAAAAGCCAAATGGCTCATGGTGGAGGACTGAAAATTTAAAAATAGTAGTGTCCCAACCACACAGCTGTGTCCAATATTATCACCATCTTAGGTGCCTTGGCCAGGGTCCTAGGAATGTACCATTCTGTACTGGACTTAGCAAATGCTTTTGTCAGTATACCTCTAGACTCTGTGAGTCACATGGTCAATTTGCTTTCATGTGGGAGGGGCATCAATAGATCTTTTGACTGTTTCTCCAAGGCTACCTGTACAGTCCCACAATATGTTATGGGATGGTAGCCTGAGACCTGTCCCTGTTCTCCTTCCCCACATCAGTAAAACGGGCCCATTACACTGATGGTATAGTGTTAATATGTGAAGACTTGCCTCTGCTGCAGGACATTCTGTACCACCATAAAGTTTTGAGATTGTTTGTTCGGGTAAGGCTTGCATTGTTCCAGATGCTGTGATTGATAAGATGCAAGCCTATCTAACCCTTAAGAATGTGAAAGAGGTACAAACCTTTGTAGGGATTTGGGGGTTTTGAAGGACTTCTATTCTTCACCTGGCACAGTGTCTCTTTCCCTTATACCTCCTGGTAAATAAAGGGTATGTGTGAGACTGGGGCAGCAAGCCTCCTTTGTGAAGGCAAAAATTCCAGTGAAGCAGATTAAAGCTCTGGGCATCTCCCGGGTAAGGCCACCATTTAAGTTAAATGTAATTGTGACTTCGGCAGGAATGGATTGGGCATTGCGGCAGAGAAAACAGAAGGAGAGACTTTGGAAGGGGCAGAAACCTGATATATTCCCACAGAACAACAGCTCCTGGCAGAGTACACAATGCTCCTTCAGGTAGAGCATCTGATGAAGGAACTGCACACCATGGTAAACACTTCCCTTCCTATCTAGGGATACGTTGAGAATATGTTCCACTGATACATCCTTCCATGGCTCCAGCTCCCATTATGACTAAGTGACTTGCCTATTTGCAGCAGAGGAACACCCTGTCCTCCAGAAGTGTGGGTTCAACTAGGCCTTGTAGATTACGTACATCCTCCAAATGTCCCAGGCCTTATTCCTGTAGTGGTCCCTGTGGCCCGTAGATAGGCAGTAAGGAAATTCTTGCTGATGCCTGGTATACAGGTGAGTCTAGTCAGAGCAACCTGCCCACATGGACTGAAATTGCCGTTCAGCCCAACACTGACACTATCTGGATGGACACAGGAATGAACCACAGCAGCAAGTGGGCTAAACTCAGGGTGGTTTGGCTGGTGGTCACTCATGAACCCTGGCCATTAACTCTTTGCAAGACAGTTGGGCTGCTCTAAAGGAATTAACCTTGTGTCTTAGACAATGAGAAGCCTGGGGGTGGATGATCACCAATAAGCCCTCGTGGGATCAAGAAATGTGGAAAGATATTTGGGTTCACCTGTAAGAGCCTGATGCAGTCCTCACTATTTTCCATGTCCTGGCTCATAAGGTGCTGACACCCACTGGCAATCAGAAAAGTGATTGAGTACAAACCCTAGCAACCAACGCTTTAATAGGTACAGCAGATTGGGTGCACAGAAAGAGCAGCCACAAGAACATCCATGAAGGATGGTCTATAGCCAAGGTTGCTGAATTGCCCTTGAAATACAGTGACTTGGTTAATGCAGTAATAACATGTCCTGTGAGTTCTAAACCATACCCAAAACCAAAGGAGTCTGAGACTACCTATCAGACTTCCCAACTGGTGAGGGACTGACAAATTGATGAGATTGGTCCCCTCCCTCTGAATGAGGAGTTCCAAATATGTATGCCTACGGACATTATATCTGGCCTAACCCAAGCTTTTCCCTGTTACTGTGCAAGCCAGGCTGCCACCATTAGAAGATTAGAGAAGCTGAGTACCATGTAGACATACCCTCATTGAATAGACAGTGATCGGGGTTATATATCAAAGGTCATGATATGTAAGCCTGGGCAAAAGAACATGACATTGGAAGTTCCAGCTCCCCTAGAACTGGCGAGCAACAGGGTTGATAGAAAGAAAAAATGGAATAGTAAAGCAGCAGATTAAACTGCTAACAAGTAAAACCACCTTGGCCAAGGGGAATAAAGTATATACTATCCCAGGCTTTAATACATTTGAATTGTAAGGCATACGCCAGACTGGGGACCCCTGCCAAGACACCCAATATTGTAAAAGTATGGAAGTTGTGGAAAGCCATTGCCCCAACTCTACCTTCGATCAAAGTGCTATGCTGCTGAGAATACCAAGTCCCATCATGCCTGGGAAAGGCATTGTCTACTGGAATTTGCAATGGGATGTCCCAGTGGGAATGGTGAGTTATTTCACACCCCTGGGTGAAGGGGAACTACTCAATTTCCACTGGGATCCCTTTGTTCTGCTGCAAGCTGGACCTGCCGAAACACACTATACACATGCAGTTGAAAAAGGGGAGAATATGGAGGTCCTAGTCTGGCCTATCTCACCCCTAGTCCATCTCCTCATGCCTGACAGTACTGCATCCCCCACCCCAACCAACAACAGGTATAATATTCACAACCAAGTTAAGTTACTAAAGCTGCCAACTTCCCTCTCCTCAAGGCCAGATTGGCACATTCCACTTTCCGGTGGTACGATCATTTGGCTGCCATCTTTTTTCCCTCTGTTGGCCTGGAGGACATTATAGCCCTTACTAAATTCACCCAACAAGACTTAAATGATAGTCAACAAAGCCTGTCTTTACTGAACACTAAAATATCTTTAATGAGAAAAACTGTCCTCCAAAATAGAATAGTCTTGGTCATTATTACTACCCTGCAAGGAGGCACCTGTGCCATGATCCAAACAGGATGTATGTTCATAGCTGATGAGTCTGCTAATGTATCATCACATGAGGGCACAAGTGAACAACCCAAGTGATCTGATCACCAGCTTAGGGGACTTAATAAAGAATAGTTTAGATCATGGGATTTTTGGTGAAAAAAGTTACTTATTTTGGGCATCATATTAATCTGTGTTTTTTCTTGCATGTGCCTATATTATTGCTGTTGTATCTGCCTCCAGTGCAACTAGATAGCTGCCAAAGAGCCACTGCCATGCTAATGAAACCCCTTGCTGATGGCTAGGGGCACATTTCAGAAGACAGGAAGACAAGATGGGGGTGGGGGGAGGGGAAGGAAGATTGTAAGAGCCTGTAAAGACCAGACGCAGAGAACCACTGCCGGTTTACCCTTGAGCTGGACCTGGGCAATTAGAGGCTTCTCACACTGTCCCCTGTCCCTGTCACATGTGCTGTGCTCACCATTTCCATAGTGAGAACCGTTTTCAAGGATGAAGCTTTCAGAGAGCAATGTGCTGTTCAGACCACCTGGATGGTATACGTAACTGAACCCAGTAAAGCCTCTATATAAAATTTAAGATTCTGGTGGGCATGAACAGAGATCTACTCACCTTGGGGTCATCTGAGACAAGCTTAATATGTAAGTTCCCTTGCTTATTACACTTGCCACCTACCAATCTGGAGTGGCCTGTTTCTTTCTTTCGTCTCTCACCCCCCTTTGTGCCAGTTTGCAAACCAACACATAGTTGTTGTAATATTTTAAAATACTTAATTTTTGTAACATTTTGATAATATATCAAAAAGCAAAATATTTATTAAAATTCAAATATCTCACACATGATTGATAATTTACAATAGTTTTTTCTGTATTGAAGGACATATTTCCAAAGACATTGAAAGGCATGTTAGTGTGCCCAGGGGATGGGGGTTTTCTTTTTGGATTTCATTAAATTGGAATATGATATTAATATTCTATATGTCTTCATTTATTCTTACCAATTTGAATTGTATGCTTGTATGTTAAATGGCCTGGAAAAATGAGAAAGGTGATTGCCAAATATACAATGTTTGTTTGTGGGCATAAAAGACCATTTGGTTTATGCTAATTTAATTAATCTTCACCTAAAACATACACAATGCCCTGGTACTTAATGTACTGGAAAAATATACATAGCATTTTGACACTATCCTATACTACTGAGAGGTAACATTGTACTCTGACATTGTATTAATAAGTCAGTAAACAGCTTCCAACAGAGATACAAGATCATACTTTCCAGCTTTATTTTTTAACGGAATTTAATTCCCAGGGTAGAATAGTCTTTACAATTTGCATTTGCTATTGTTCTTTCTACTTTAGTAGTCTATAATACAACTTATGGATGAATATGGACTTTAAAGAAATAATCATTAGAAAAATATTGAATTTATAGGCTGTAGCATTACTGTTAGTCTCACTTGTGGGATACAATTATCTAATGTCTTCATTTGTATCTCTATGAACTTGATGGAATTCTGATACTCTCCCTGAGCCAAGAAGACAGAACAACTCATTGCTTTGCATTCACTATCTTGGCTGAAGGGTGAAAAGCTAAAACCCAATTTATCCAGTAATTGCTACATTTGTGAAAACAGCATCAAAGCCTTGATGTGTTTTACTGTGGTCTCTTGGGAAGGCTCATGTCTAATTTTTATGCTGATACAGCTCATAATATAGTCCTCTGACTCTTCTATTTGCTCTTGCAATTACAGAGTTTCTTATTCCATTGTGAATATTCCTCTGAACTAAGATTAGCTTAACTGAGCTTCCTTTGAAAACTTGCCTACCCATCAAATGTGTCAGGACTAATGCATTCAGTAGCCAAAGAAAATCAATGAACAACACACTTTTCTGCTTCCTGCAATGATCAATAGGAATTTTTAATCGTGACAACTCAAAATTTTTAATCGTGACAACTCAGAATCTTCTTAGCAATCTCCCCTGCATTATAACCTCTAAATTTCCTACTTCCGGAATTGCAGGCATTGAGTAATATCTATGTAGAAGATACATTATTAAAAGTAATACAATTAGAAGTTAACACTTTAATGATAATGAGTTTAGATCCCAAAGGCCTATTTTCTAGATGTGAAGTCTTCTATATTTTGCACTTGAAATCTACAAATGGAAGATATTCTATTAGAATGTGAAAACTTATTTAGATGCAACTTAATTCAAATATGTAAAATGAGGGAAGCAGACATTGCTTTGATTTTTTTCTAAATTAAAATGATTGAGTCATATTTGAGGCTTTTAAAACTGAAATTAATTTTTAAGTTTAAAAATTTTTTAAGAATGTGTGTCTCAGAGATGAAGAATCGGAGTTCTCGGCCTTGTAATGCTCAACAGTGAGGTTTGAGGAAAAATTATAAACAGAGTTAAAGCAGTTTAATCAAAGGCAAACAAAATTTGTTTAGAATTTAGATTTTCTGTCATTAATTTATTATTTATAAATATATTAATTAATAAATCAATTAATCCCCAAAGTACAATTGATTTCCTTCTGTGTGACATGTGTTGTATTACTGTGTTTAGGTGATAGCATTCAGAGACAAAAGACAATCCCTGACTTTGAAAAGTTAACAGTACACTTATTTATGAGTGAGAAATTTCAATTTATTGAGGGAATCTTAAGTGTGTGTTTATGTGTATGTGTGTATGTGTATATATACACCAAACATATCAAATAAGCAAACTAAAAACATGGTTTTAAAACTACATTTGAAGCTATATTTCAAGAATCATATTACAAAGCAGTACATTTACATTTAAAAGTTATTTGTCTAGTGAGTGAAAGGATAGGTCCATATTTTATGCATCTTTGTATCCAGCCCTTGTACTGTACATGATACATTATGTGTGTATATGTGTGTGGGAGTGTGATTGCTCTGCTTTTTCTTCTCTTTTTTCCTTAATCAATTTTCTTCTTGATTTTGCTGGATCACAACATAAGCATTAACTTGTAATATATTCCATTTCTCATAGTTGTCCGTTTCACTTTCCTCATGATATAAATAAGCATTCCCAAACAGCTAAGTTTACTATTCATCTTGTAAAAGCAGAATTTATAAAAACATCATATGCTGTTTCCTTATGTTTTAGAAATAAATTCATATTACTTTTCTTGTTCATAATATATCTTAGATTATATAACATTCTTTTCTGGGCCAGCTTATATTATAATTATGTCAATATTTAATGCAATCATACAATTAAGAACAAATATAGATGACATATATAATTCAATGTATAAGATCTATTAAATTTACTATTTAACCTAAACGTCTTTAAGATGATAAGGCCAACATCCTTTAGCATATACTTGGTGTTATTGATTATCTTTAGTGAAATAAATGTACTATATCTGTTTTTTCATAGATGTTTCTATATCTATGTATAGATATAGATATGGATATAGATATAGATATGGAATACATATACATTTATAAATTTATAAAATTTTGTATATTTGTTAATATTTGTAATTTCTATTGCCTTACCATTGATGTTAAATGACACTCTAATTTTTTAGTTGCTGACACTCAAAAGTAGGTTGTCAATATATGGATTTCACTGAATAACTGTTGCATGAATTCATGTTTTATATTTTTCCCTATTAGCAACTTATTGTTTTTCTTTAGAGAATATTTACAGATACATTTATACTTACATATCTAGTTGTATAATTACTGTGTAATAATTCTTTCCCCTGCCAGAATATATGATCTAAGAGAGAAGGTCTGTTTTGAACTATTTGGTTAGTAGTTTCCTGTTGTTCTTGACATATAAAGAATGTACAAATTTTCTTACACATAAAGCTTTATCAATTTTATCAGCTAAATATCATATTGATATTTCTTATATTTTGTTTTATACTGTTATGTAAACTTTTTTTACAAATATGACTCAAATACCTTAGCCATCTGAATATGTTAAAGTCAAGTCACCTACTAAGAGGTTAGCGAAATGCTTCCATATAAGCAAAAAATTTTAAGTCCTTCATGCTGTCCTTTCATACTGATATAGAGTGAGCCAGAGATGTTGATGAGGGGACAGATGATTAATATAGTAGGGTTTTTTTTTTATTTTATATATGAGAAAGTAGGAACAAAAATTACTGCCTTTAATCAGAAGAAATCAGAGTTAATATATGCCCCAATACAGTCCCTCCTGCTTTATGTCACCTAAAGTTAGTTTCTGTCACTGGTACTGAACAATCTTTACAGGGCAGCATTCATCAGAGCTGTCTACTTGGCATTCAAATGGATAGGAGTATTATCAGCAATCTCCTGAATAGCATCCATCTTTGTTTCTAATCCTAGATTATTGGAATGTAAAACACTATTTCAAGGTTGAATTCTAAGAGTTTAGCAAATCTACTGTTATTAGCAAGGATCAAAAACATCCCCTACCTTCCCACATAGTATATATCTTGTCATCCAGATTTTTTTATATCTTATACTTTCCATGAATTATGAAGCCATAGACTTCTTCTTTGGCCTTTTCATATAATGCATTTAATTTTCTAGTTATTCAATTTCCTTCTCTTTTTATAGCCTCAGTAACCCGTGGGGATAGAAAGAATTGCCAACCAATCCTAATGTGAAATAGTGAAAGGTCAAAGCTGTAAAAAACTCTACTAAATTTCTAAGAATACTTTAGGTACTTAACTCTGTTCCTGCTGAATATCCAAATGTTAAAAATAGTAAAGGTAGTTAATTCTTGTCCTAACTATTCAAATGACAAGTAATCAATGGGTATCTTATTCTTCTAAATCTGTAAATTTTCATTAAACTATACAAATCCTTTAGGAATACTCTTTCTTACTCATATTTGTTCTCACTTCTATTATACTCTTATTATCTCAAAATCAAATGGTAAATACTTTTTAAAATTTCTTTTTATCTACATTTTTCATTTAAGAAGACAATAGTAAAATTCCTTAAAATTGTTTAACCTTGGCCAAATCTCTCACTTTCTATAAGTCTCAGTAACGTTATCTGCAAAATTAGCAATTTTAAGTAAGTTATCTCTACTACCTTTTACAACTCTGAAACTCTTAACATCTTTTATTTCTAAAGTAAGCCTGCAATACCCATGAAATCAGCTTGTGAGATAATAGATGGATATTTGTGCCGTCTTTTTGTGATGTCTGTCTCTTTGCCCAAGTTATGCATTCCCTTTGAAGAAATCACAAATCCTAGCGCCAACCCAGTAGTCTGGGCAGTGAGACTAGCCTCCACAAACGTTTGGGGATAATTTGTACTCCTGTGCCCTGGAACCATCCTATATTTCACACCTCTCCTTGAGACAAGACTTCTTGTGCTTTCAAAAGTGTCCTTTCTCCAATTTGATACATTAATCTAAGAATATATATTAATGAATGTAGCCTAGACCACTCACACTCTAATGATGTTTATTCATCACAGTTTGACTTCCTAAATAAAATAATTCCACCTTTATTTTTCAGCCATTTGGAATAGCTATACTTATGTTTATTCAAAGTCTGTAAGGAAGTATGATGTAAGAAAAGATATTTGTTTTTATGAGGGAATCTGGAAGAATTCTGTAAATCTTACTGCATAGTGTCTTATCACTATTCTTGATTCTTCCAAAGCCAAGTCTAAGTTTATGCCTTTTATAGATCAACTGACACCTGATAATTATTTTGTGTGCCCTTTTCATTACTGAAAGTGTCCCTGTTTAAAAGACAAATTATATGATTCTCTACCTATTACTCCATGTATACACAATCCTACTTAAAATTCTAGGGAGCCATCACACAGACTGAGATCTCAAAACTAATCTATCAGTAAAGTTCATGTTAAAAGAGATTTCTGTTTTTTTAATTGTTATCAAAATAGGCCTAGACTATTTGTCATATTAACCAGCTTCCTTATATTTCATACCAATACATATGTGGTATTGAATTACCCTGATGAAAAATAACAAACTTCTAACTATAAATAGCTGAAATGCAAAAGGAAACAAAACCTTAACAAGGAAATGGATGAAACAATCAAAGAACAAGCAAACAAACAAAACTACTTTACTTGGTAGAAAAGAATGGTTGAAAGATTCTTATTTGTGTCTTGTATTCTGAAATGGAGGAAGATACATGTACTTATCAGCCCTGGATATTCTGTCAAGCAATTTAACTATGTCTTTAGCCCCAATTCTAAAGAAGGTTACCTCTAATCATGCCCTATACATGCTATCTTACCTTGGCTCCACAGGCCTAAAAGCCACTGATATTTTCTGTAGTCACAAAATATGCTAGAAAAAAATGTAAATACGAAATATGCATATATATATATATATATACTATATCCATATATTCTAAGGGATAAGTTTTGGGTAAGATAAATTCATTCAGAGTGTAAAAAAGTCATCATTCTTTCTATATGCAGCTTTTTTTTAAACAAAAATATTTTTCATGTCAAATGAGTTATTATGTGGGCTTACTGAAGCTTATCTTCCCATGTGCATTTCAACACACATTAATAATTTCAATAGAGGATGTACATTTTTTCAGATTGATCAATTTACTGACTGTTAATCCAATGATAAGCACTATTTCCTTCCTTGTAAAATTGTTTCCTGTGGACATCAATCTTTCACAACAGCTATAGTAAACAGCTAAAGTAAACATCTCTATGCATATTCTAGCTTTATCAGAGCACAATTTAAAAAAGAAGAATCTGGTGCTCTCATTATTTTAAATAATATTTGAGTCTTCTTTGCCACGCATATATAACATGAAGTTTTTTAAAGGAGATACCACATTCTTTTTCCCAGGAAATTTACAGTTAACATGAACTTGATCTGTAGTACTCTAGAAGAGAAAAACACAACCATCTGTAAGCTACTGTACATAAATTTTATTTTTCAGATATTAATCAATAAGAAAATGAAAATAAATGAAATGTTAAACTCCTGGGAAAATAATAACATAAAACTTCTCTTTTACAAAGTGCTTCTCAAATACAACTCTTAGCTTAGAACTGAAATGTAATAAGAACTCAGAGCACAAATTGTATGCAAGTTATTCTCTAATAGAACTGCCTGTACTTAGTACCCCCAAATAGCTCAGGGCATGAGGTGCTATGAAAATTTTCATGCTGACACGTGTACCTCTTAACACTTCCTCTGTTGACATTCAATTTAAGAATATGTGTCTCAGATTAAAAAGAGGTATTTGTATAAGTACTCGAAAGAGAAGGAAAGTAGAAATAATAACTAATGAGAGGAAAATTCCAATTATATCCAGTCTATGCTACTTATTTCACTCATTATTAGACCTCTATCTACTTCATTTGCTGAAATCTTCCTGAATCTAAATGCCTTGATACTTTTCAGTCCCAGTACTCTGCTCCATTTTTCAAGATGAGACAGCTCAGTGTTCAACCTCTGGATACTGGAGTCTTCTCTGACTCAGTGTAGTCCTCATGCAGAGGTAGAGTGACCCAACTGGCCTCAGGGGCTCAGTCCTATCCTTGCCATTCCATACTTTTGACTTCATCATCCTCACTCCAGAAGTCCTTGATTAACTAGTAAATTCTTCCTCCTAGGAACAACATTTTGTGTCATTATCAACCATTCACTTGGTGTGAATTAATTTTTTAGAAAATCCTAAGAGAATAAGCCTTATATCATATATGATACAAAGAGGGAAATCAGAGATGTTTTAGAGTAGGAGATAGCCCGATGAAGCTAAAATCAGCCTTTAACCTAAGAAAGGAACTCTAAAGAATAAATGAGAGTACCGAGTACCGACGAGGGAAAGACATATGAAAAGAGAAGTAGAAGGTAGCAGTGATACAGAAATGCCCAAAGGACATAATATATGTCACTGAATTACATAAGTAAAAAATGTTTCTTAGAGCTCAAATATACAGAACAATATTGAGCTATAAGTTACTGAATTAGATGTAAAAGTGTATTGAATAATTTTCTTTTAGTTCATAATCATTTAACAAAATTTTGTTTCTGCAACCAACATACAGAGTCATAAAAGGACCAAAGGGCCCCCACTCTGGTTCAATTTATACCTATGAAGCCTCAAACAAATAGGGCCGTAATGATCAGAATGCTATTAGGTTTTCCACATAGATAATATCACTGAAAGTCAGAATTTAGACCAATTGACAAGTATTTGCATGCAAGAACTTCTGTGTGAATTAAGAAAAAGTGTAACTTCAATGTTATTATTTTTAGAACAAACTCTTGACATATCCTTTACATTTTCCTCTCTTAGTAGTACTCTAGAAAGGGTTAGCAAAAAGATTAGGATTCGACTTAGGATCCATCACTACACACATTTATGAAGTGTTGCCATAAGGTTTACGTGTTTCCAAGGATTTATTTAGGTATTTGACTCATGCATCCTTCATAGTTTGTTTTGGCATTTCTTCACAGAATAAATTTTTTCTAAGCATCTTTCTTCAGATAATCTAATCTGTGCTCTTGACTGAGCACAGTCACCCATATCTACAGATTTATTACTCTGTCATGAACATTTTGATTTAACAATCTTCTTCATTAGTGTTAATCTGTAATTGAATGTCTTCAATTATTATACTGGTAGTGTGGCTTAAAACCTTACCTTTGTCCTCCTTTACTTCTTGGTCTTAAACCTAGTATTACCAATTTGTGAGGTACTTGTGTTTTGGCTATTGGTTGTATATCCTTTTAAAAAATGTACTGAGCTCATTTTAATACTATTGTAACATCGCATCTTTGGAAAAATGCTTATTTAGGTCTTCTGCCCATTTTTGGACTGGGTTGTTTGCTTTTTTGATATTGAGCTGTATGAGCTGTTTGTATATTTTGGAAATTAATCCTTTGTCAGTAGCATCATTTGCAAATGTTTTCTCCCAGTTTGTAGTTGTCTTTTCGTTTTTGTTTATGGTTTCCTTTGCTGTGCAAAAGCTTTTAAGTTTAATTAGGTCCTTTGTTTTTTTTTTGCATTGCTCTAGGAGATGGGTCCAAAAAATTACTGCTGCGATTTATGTCAAAGAGTATTCTGCCTATGTTTTCCTCTAGGAGTTTTATAGTATCAGGTCTTACATTTAGGTCTTTAATCTATTTTGAGTTTAATTTTGTATATGGTGTTAGAGAATGTTCTAATTTCTAAATAGACATTTCTCCAAAAAGACATACAGATGGCCAATAGGCATATGAAAAGATGTTCAATATTGCTAATTATTAGAGAAATTCAAATCAAAACTACAATGAGATATCACCTCACACCAGTCAGAATGGCCATCATTAAAGTCTATAAATAATAAATGCTGGGGCTTCCCTGGTGGCGCAGTGGTTGAGAGTCCGCCTGCCTATGCAGGGGACACGGGTTCATGCCCTAGTCCAGGAGGATCCCACATGCCACGGAGCGGCTGGGCCCCTGAGCCATGGCCGCTGAGCCTGCGTGTCCGGAGCCTGTGCTCCGCAGCGGGAGAAGCCACAACAGTGAGAGGCCCGCGTACCGCAAAAAAAAAAAAAAAAACAATAATAATAAATGCTGGAGAGGGCGTGGAGAAAACTGCCTATGCTGTTGGTAGGTGCAGCAGTGTAAACTGATGTAGCCACTATGGAGAACAGTATGGAGGTTCCTTAAAAAGCTAAAAATAGAGTTACTATATGATCTTGCAATCCCACTCCTGGGCATATATCTGGGAAAAAACTCTATTCAAAAAGATACATGCATCCCAATGTTCATAGCAGCACTATTTTGTAAATAGCCAAGACATGGATGCAACCTAAGTGTCCATTAACAGATGAGTGGATAAAGAAGACATGGTATATATACACAATGGAATATTATTCAACCATAAAAAAGAATAAAATAATGCTATTTGCAGCAATATGGGTGGACCTGGAGATTATCATATTACGTAAAGTAAGTCTGACAGAGAAAGACAAATATCATATATCACTTATATATGGAATCTAAAAAAATGATATAAATGAACTTATTTACAAAATAGAAGTAGATTCACAGACATAGAAAACAAACTTACAGTTACCAAGGGGTATAGTGAGGGGGGGGGGAAGTAAATTAGGCATTTGGGATTAACATATACACACTACTATGTATAAAATAGATAAACAACAAGGACCTACTGTATAGCACAGGGAACTATATTCAATGTCTTGTAATAACCTATAACCTATAATGGAAAATATCTGAAAAAGAATATATATATATATATATCTGAGTCACTTTGCTGTACACCCAAAGCTAACACAACATTGTAAATTAACTATACTTCAATTAAAAAATACTATTGTAACATTTCATAAAAGAATTTTGGTTCTCATTTGGGCTTATGTACATTTAATGCAATTTCAAGTCTTTTTGTTTTAATATGTGTGAATATTTTGCAGCAAATTGCTGAGCAGTTTGACCAACATCATTACATCATTAGGATATTTGTCATGCCTTTAAGATATTTAGACTGAGAAATACAAATCAACTTCTGGATGATTCTTATGATACTGCCTAAGTAGTGACTTAAATTGTATGTTTGACTACTGTAATTGTTTTCTGAATCTAATGACATTACAGATATAATGCAATTGTTTCATAATGATAGGAAATATATATCAATAAAATGAACTCTATTAAAACATAATACTTAATGATCAGTGATAGTCTTACATGTCAGCTTGGCTAAGCTATAGTCCCAATTCTTTAATCAAACACTAATCTAGATGTTGCTGTGATGTATTTTGTAGATGTGATTAACATCAGTAATCACTTGACTTTAAGTAAAAGATGTTATCCTAGATAATCTGTGTGGGCTCGATTCAATCAGTTGAAAGACCCGATTCCCGAAAAAGAAATTCTGCCTGTAGCCTGCATCAGTTCCGACCAGAGAGTTTTCAACCTATCCTTGATAGCTTACCCCATGAATTTCAAACTTACTTAGCCAGCCCCAAATCCTGTAAGCCAATTCCTCACAATGAGTCCCTCTCTGTCTCTCTGTCTCTGGCTCTCTCTCTCCATATAGAAATCATGTGTCACATATATGTCATCATTGATGCATATTATTGTTGGGCTGCACCACGCAGGCCTACAAGGCCTGTACTTTCCCAGCTTCAAGATTAAAGAAAGAGCCTGGAGTCAGCAACAGGGACATCAGTGGTTTAATGGATGAGGGATCTTACATGTCTGAAGCAAGGTCCTAGAGCAGACCCCCCACCATGTTTGGGCAGAACGTGGCAGCAGTCTTTGCTTGGGGGAGAGGGGATGGGGGTGGACAGGGAGAATGCTGTTATAGGGGGGATTAAGCTCAGACTGGCGCATTACCAGGGAAACTAGCAGATGGGCATACCCCTCACTGGCCCTTTGATAAGAAAAATCGCTAGCTGGGGCCTGGGGCAAGTACGTAGGAAGGTCAGTCATGTGAGTAAGGGTGTAGGTGAAGTAGGCACAGGTCGAGCAGGGGATGTGCAGAGAGCAAGAGAACAGCCACCTGGAGTGGCCTGACCATACAATTATGTGTGATATATCATATATATACATATACATATACGATATGCATATATGATTATATATGGCACATTATATATAGAGAGAGGGAGAGAGAGAGACAGAGAAAGAGGGAGAGAGGGAGATTCTGTTTCTGCTGGTTATGTTTCTCTAGTGGAACACTAACTACTAGTACAGGTCTAGCAGCTTTTACATCTCTATGATATATGATATGATTTGATATATATTTCATACACCATATATGTGTGTATATATATGTCTATATTTCTTTTTTGCATCTTTTAGAATATTTGAAAATAATTTACATCGATAATTTGAAAATGAGAACGTATTGAAATATTTGTGTTCATTTAACAACGTATATATTTTCCATTGAAATATTTTGCTAACTACATCGTTCATTGTTAAAATTGAAAAGTCTACCATTCTCATATTAAAATGTGTTATGTTAAATTATTATTTAAATTTAGACACAGCATGGTTTTTGTTTAAGAAACAAAATAGTAATACTTTATGAAATTCCACCATGAACTTTAGTTTATCCAAACTTAATAATCTATTAATAAATTTAAAATTTATCGAATTGTATTTTATTTAGAAATATATTTTGTTAGTAATAATTATATAACAATAATTTATGTTTGAAAAAGAGAAAAAATTAATCAAATGTAAAGGAAGTAATTTCCATGCATAAAAGATACAGAGAATTTTCTGAAATAACTTAATTGCAACAAGTAATAATTAAACCATGTGGGAGGAGTTGAGTAAAGTGTGTGGGCATTACAACGTGGCTTTGCCAGTACAGAGCGCTCTCTGGTGGCAACGGTCACACTTACAGCCTTCTGAACCAAAATAAGCATAAGAGACACAAAACTTTCCATGATGCTGAAATTGAGCAAGCTTACAGTGAGGGCCAAAAAAATAAAATGTATTTCCAGTGTAGTTTCAAATTTATGAATGTTTGTCTAAATATTAAATTTAAAAAATATTTTCTTAATATCTTACTATAAAATTTCATAGCCATCAATATTATTTAGATGAAGTACAGAAGCAAAAAGGGTAGAAGCAGGAACAGTGTGACACATTTTGATTGAATAAGAATGCCATCTTCTCTCTTTCATGCTAGCAGGATGATTTCTTCATCCTAGCATATCTCAATCTGAACAGGAAAGTTAGATAATGCTTAGATGAGTACATACCACCTCTTTGTGGGTTTATGAAACAAAAAAGAATATCTTCCAATAGAGTTGAGGTTAGTCTGAACTAGCAATCAATCATGAGACAAAATCTGGTAGTTATACAGTAAAAGGCTTCTATTCCAAACTTCCTCTTACTGCCTTTGAGCTGCTCTTGAGCTTGGAATGTCTATTTTGCAAAATCATTTACTTCAATAAGGGATAAAGGAACCCCTTGTCTAAAATGCAAAATTCTACTGGAAATTTTATTATTTTATTTATTCATAATAGTCTCTCAAGAATTTAAGTATTTCAAGGAGAGTTAACATTGATTTACTAGTGGAAAAAAGTGAAATTATTGGAGTTAGAAAGTTTAAAAGCATTCAAGATCTGATAATATGAGGCAAGAGAGGAGAAATTAGAAGAAACATTTGCCTCCATGTTGCTAAAATTCAGCAAGCTTAAACAATTAGATGAAAATATAAATTAGAAGAAAATATAAATAAAAGCAAGGAAAAAGGTGACAGTTTCTCCCTCTGTATCTCTGTCTCCATCTCTCTGTTTCTCTATCTCTGTCTCTCTCCTCTCCCTCCTTCTCTTCTTCCCTCCCTTTCATAAATTCTAAATATGGCTTACATCTTCAACCTTTTTCCCAGCTAACTGACTCTGAACCATAACAATGAGCTTGATGATCCATTAAAAAAGACTTTGGGGAGGTAACTCAGAGGAAAATGACAGGGATAACTATTCCCCCGATGCCTCTATTTTTGGATGCTGTATATAAGTTTTACTCCTTTTCCCAATGCTATGATTCACAGGTACTACTCCTTTCTTTCTAGATTTTGAAAGCGGATTGGATTTTCATTATGTGCACAGAGTGATCATTGAAAAAGTGGGTATTTGGGAGGAGGGCACATTTAAAATGTAGCCTTCAAGTTGCATATAATAATTACTGACACTTATAATGCACTTAATATTTGCACAACTCTTTAAAAAATATTCCATGCCTTAACTCATTTACTTCTCATCAGAATTCTATACATAGGTAATAATTTTATACATCTAAGGAAAAAAGTCTTACAGCAACGTGCCCATGGTCATACAGACAGAAACTGAAAGTGCTGTTTGAGCCAAAATCTATACAATTGAGAAAAACAAAGAAATCAGATACAGTCACCAGTGAGTGAGACTGTTGATGCATATTCTATCACATCAACAGAAAAGCAGCCTCTGATTTTCTGTCTTTGCTGCACTATTGAGGCACAAAGCTGGTTCTATGATGACTATTGAGTTAACAAATAAACAAGAAAAGAAACAGAAAGTCCTGGAGGATATTGATAGTGCGCTGAGCTTGCAGCTGGAGCTTATCTTTACTCGCAAGCAGGAAGTTATAAATCTTACTTTTGTGTTTGCTATACACATAAAATAAAGAAATCAACATTGGTCTGAATGGGAAGGAATAGGTCAAATATTATGATCAGAATGAAAACCATTAGCAGGTAAGAAGGAGTAGGGACAGGAGACTCTTTCAGAAAACAAATACACCACAATGGGTCACAAATAGTATCTGTGAACTACCTCAGTCAACATTGACAAGGTTTATGCAAAGGATTGTGCATCTTGCAGCGTGAATACATTGCTGAGTTTTTAGCTCGATTAGGATCTGCAAGGAAGAGAGAAGCAGAGTTTGCTAAGTAAATACTGAGTAGTCAGAAGAAGGAAAAATTTTAGGCTTTGATACCTGAAGAAACACTAAGCGAGAAGTAACCAAAAACTGCAGTACAGGTTGGAATCTGGGAAATTGAGAAATGTCTTAGTCTAAGGGACTGTATTTTATTTTGTCGTTCTCTGTTGGAAGGATATGACACCAAAGAAACTCTGGCACATTTACAATTTTAGCTACATAAATTCTATTTCATGAAAACTGTAAATAGGTCTAAATCCATTCTACTCATAAAGAGATAAACATGAATGACAGTTGATGAAAAAAGAGATTCTCTTAATATTTGCAGACACACAATTCAGCACTATCTGTGCATTCTTGTATCTAAAGAAAACCTCAAACTTCCACTGGCTGATACATCTGGTAAAAATACAATCAATCAACAAACAAAAACAGAGCATGTCTAGTGAACTTTTGAAACTCAAATGAAAGAGTAGAATTCAATTCATATATTTTTTTGTGCATATACTCATGCAGAAATAAAACTTTCAAAAGAATTAATCAGATTTATCACATTATTTGTAAACTTCGGTCAGATTTATTATATGTAAACTTTGGTCATTTTCTTTAAACTGTGGGAAGAAGGACAAAAGATTATTGTATCCTAAAAGAAAATTTACATTCTGTAGTGGACATATCTAGTCCTTTGTCACACATGCTCTTTGCCTTCACTTAACTTCAATTTTTACTGGTCGCTATGGTGAACTGCTACCTTAGGTGTAAGCTGTAAAGCACTTAACCTGGGCTGAACTATGCTTCTCTTGCTTTCTCCCCCAGGGCATCTCTGGGAACATGGGACTCCCAGAGGAATCCGCTCAGTCATTTTGATTAAGGAACAAACCTGAAACTGCAAAGTTAAACAAAACCTAAAACAGCCTTCCATCAGTGGGAAGAAAGAGCTTGTGTAGATATATCCACCCTTTGTTGTTTCAAGGGCACAAGTCTGCAGTGCATTCTGCAAGTTTGCCCAAGGGTAGTCAACAGGATTTAGGTATAGTTGCCCGCATAAGTAAGCAGTCCAACAGCATACATTTACACTGCCTTTTCAACCTCTCTTGTTTCGTGTTTCCAAGTTTCTCACTATTGTTCCTTAGGATCACTTCCTAAAATGAAATACGGCATGCAACCCTTTGTCTCAGGTGCTGCTTCTGATGAAAAGTAAGGCTAAGGAATATTTTCTTATCCAGAATATTCCCTTCTAAATTTTGCAGGGATTATAGTATTTTTAAATGAGAGAATAATAGAGTTTCATTATGCAATTCAAATCACAAATTTTGTAGGATAATATTAGATTTCTTTTAGTAGTATAAGCTCAGTGAATATAATGGTAATGATTCATTATCTAACTGTCTTTTATAAGAACACGGCAAACTTTAGCATCTCTTGTGGACACAACATAAAATGGCAGAGGCAGCAAAAGGGAGTTATACAGAAATCTAATTATTATCTTTTTTTTTTTTTTTTTTTTTTTCCGGCACGCGGGCCTCTCACCGCTGTGGCTTCTCCCGCCGCGGAGCACAGGCTCCGGGCGCGCAGGCTCAGCGGCCATGGCTCACGGGCCCAGCCGCTCCGCGGCATGTGGGATGTTCCTGGACCGGGACACGAACCCATGTCCCCTGCATTGGCAGGCGGACCCCCAACCACTGCGTTACCAGGGAAGCCCCTCTAATTATTATCTTTGTATTTGATTCTGCTCTACTGGGAACTGGGAAAATCACTTGTACTCTAAACTTCAGCTCTATACAACACCCACTGTATTAAGTTGTGAGCACTAAAGGAAATAATGTTCACACCATGTGGTAGACAGAATAAAGGCCCCACAAAGATGTCTACAACCTAATCTCCAAAACCTGTGAATATGTTACCTTACTTGACAAAAGTACTTGGCATATATGATTATGTGAAAAAGATTATCCTGGATTATCAAAGTGGGCCAAATACAATTTAAAAGTTTCCTCTAAGAGGGGGATATAAATGTCAGTGTCAAAGAAGCTGTGACAAGGGAAACAGGCCACAGTAATGCTTCCATGAGTAGCACAGTGTATGAAGTCCCTAGAAGCTGGAAAAGGCAAGGAACATATTCCCTTCTAGAGCCTCTGGAAGGCACGGAGCGTTTCTAACACTTTGACTTTAGCCCCATAAGACCCATTTTGGACTTCTGAGCTCTAGAACTGTAAGGTAATGAATTTAAGTTGTTTTAAGCACTACGTTTTTGGTCACTTGCTATAACAGCAATATAAACCTAATACAGCATCTGATGTATGTTAAGTATAAACATTAATAATTCATCACCATTTTATTTTATTGATTTATTGATTGATTGATTTGTGTTTTTCTTTTTCTTTTGGTCTCAGTAGCAATGAGTTAATGGGAGACCGTGGAAAGAGTAAAGGCTTGAGAGTAAGAGATACATTTAAATCTAGGAATCTTTATTAGCTTCACACAAATGGGTAGGTTATTCTATCTATAAAATCCTCTTTTCTCATTTTTACATAAAGGATTACTAGTACCTGCTTTGAAGTGTTGTACTATTTAACATTTCAATACATACCATTCCTATAATAATGTATGAAAAGTATTTGTTCAAGAGAGCCAGGACAAACAATAGTAGTCATATATTTTCAACTTAGTTTAAATTTAAAAGTAACTGACCAAGTTCCTGAGTTTCTTTGAATATGGACACATTGAGTTCTCATGCTCCATGTATCGCCAGTGCCTATTTCAATGGCTGTTGAGTACTAAGCACTCAACGTGTGTGTATCAAATGGAATCAATTAAAATTTTCTTCTGCCATTCTATAAAAGATGCTTATTTTGAAGTGAGTGGTTTTTAGATTTTAAAGCAATCTTTCTATTAATTTAAATAACTTGCTCTGAAAATCAATATAGATCAGAATTATATAAAATTTTAAGCCAGAGTACATGGATTTGAATCCTGATTTCACCATTTGTTTATTACCTGTGTGAATTTGGGAAAAGTATTTTACCTCTCCTTGGCTGCTTCCTATTCTTTAAAACAAGGGTACAAATTGTTGGTACCTCAGTTTTTTAATGAAACAAGCAAATTCATGTAGAATGCATAGCATAATATATATTAGATATTCAAATGAGTCTCTGTCTTATATACATGGAAAGCAAATTTATTATGATTCTCTCACACGATCCAATGCTTCCAAAGAGGATATAAAAGTACCAATAAGAAGTGTGAGTATCTCCCAAATCCCAAGTAGACCTCAGAGAAACTGGAGATGGAAAATCCAATGCAACTCCAAATATCACTTTCTATCAGTACTTATACTTCTCTTGCTGCAACCAGACAATCCCAATTCTCTATTCCAGGTGTTTTCGGCCTTGCCTGGGCATTAGAATTACTTTAGGAGATTGTTAAGACCATGATGACCAAGTCACAATCCATGTCAATGAATTCACAAAACTCTGAAGGTGGGAATTAGACATCATTTTTTTAAAAGCTTTACAAAGTGATTTTAATAAAAACAACTGCTCTGTTCAGTAGATGTGTTCCTGCCCCCAGGTTATTTGTATGTTTAGGTATCTTATGAACTATGGTAATACATGGCCAATTTCTATAAATTATTTCAGCTCTTTTTACTACTATTAACAAAATGACATGGTCTTCTGCAAATATCTTCTAAGTCCTAACAATGTATGATTGACTGAAAGACTCTAAGTCACTAATTGAAAATGTCCTTCTACACTAAGCATCACCATTAACCATTACACAGAATGGCTTGGTTACCCAAAAGTAGGCTATGTAACCTTGATTTAATCACTTGTAGCAAAGGGCAAGGACATATTTCTTAGAGATACTTTCGCAGGTGGGGGCTATAGACTAAGAGCAGATTCCTGTGGAAAGTGACTGTGAGGGTGGCAGTAGGCATGGTGACAGACATCTCCATGCCACGTAAACGTGAATCTCCATCCCCTTAAGGAGCATCAAAAAACACCTTCACCTTCTCTTTGAAATATTATAAAATGTTGATTTTGATATTATGAGTATTAAAACATATTTTGTGTTCAACACTTTGATAATAGCAAGTTTGCACGAGGGCCTTTGAAGAGATTTTGCTGAAAAACTGCCACACCCAGAATGTGTTACCTATCATTAGACATTTTCCTCCATCCCCCATGACATATGTGTGCTAACATATCTCTCTCCATATATATAGAAATGACTGAGAAATTCTCTCTCTTTGCATAGATCTAGATCTCAATAGATATATCTATGTCTATATCTAGATGTAGATATATAGCAAAAGTCTCTTAATCATTTCCTTCAGTTGTTCTTCCAACCCATGAAAACAAGCATATTTTTCATATTCTGTCATAGACATCAAACTTTAATATTAAACTCACTTTTTTCTTTTACTGTCACTTAAATCCCTCATTGAAGTAAGCCAGTTCTGACCACTGAGTGCCCTTTGCTACAGTAGTTACAACTAAAAGTTTTGTGATGATATCTGTCAGTTGTTCAGTAATTAGATAAAAGAGCTGCTGAAGATTTTTCATAAAGGACAGATTGGTTTAGTTAACCGTCTGCTCTAAGTTGTGCTAATTCTCCTTCTACAACTTTTTCAAAACTTACCATTTTGTCTATTACTGAACGTTGTTGGAGAAAAATCTGATGATGCGTATTTTTTTTTTTTTTTTGCCGTATGCGGGCCTCTCACTGTTGTGGACTCTCTCGTTGCGGAGCACAGGCTCCGCACGCGCAGGCTCAGCAGCCATGGTGCACGGACCCAGCCGCTCCGTGGCATGTGGGATCTTCCCGGACCGGGGCAGGAACCTGTGTCCCCTGCATCAGCAGGCGGACTCTCAACCGCTGCGCCACCAGGGAAGCCCAGATGATGTGTATTGTAGGAAAGGAGGGGTTTTTAATTCCCTACTAGAGCTTTTTATTTCTTTGATTTTCCTGAAGATTTGCCAACTTAGAACTGTATTATTTAATCCTTCACAGCCCTATTAGTAGTCTTTCACTCACTGGTCCAGAGTATTGGTTTCAGACATTTGCCATAATAGATGACATTGTTATTATTTTTCCATTTTTATCACCTTAAAATGTAAGTTGGGAAAAAAATAACGTGTGTAGGAGTGAGAGAAAAATATATGAAAAATAAGAAGTAGGGATTTGTGAATTAGTGAGCATATCTGACTTATCCTGCTGGTACTATATTAACCATATTTACAGTTATGAGTTTACATGAAGTTTAAAATTGAATTTTGTACAAATTTGTTGAAGCAAATGTCATTGGCTCAATATCCTTATAGAAATTTAAACAGTTTCTGACTATCTTAATTAATTTTAATTCTCTGAAACAGAAATCGTCCTGTTTAAGTGCTATCTCCCTGCAGCTCTTTTGTAAATTAGAAAAAAGAAGGAAAACCAACATGAATGAGGAGAGGAGAATTCGCTATGATTGAACATCAAAGGAAGATAAATAGGCCTGGGTTAAATATAGAATGAGCAGGGATATTGTTCCTATTCTGCATTTGAGCTTGCTTTGTTAGTCACTTCCTCTTAACCCTAATGTTTCTTTTTTTCCCCACATGTTAAAAGATTTTCCCCCAGATTTCTTTATCTGGCTGACATTTTCAAAAGTGAGGACATGGGGAGAGGGAAGGGTAAGCTGGGACGAAGTAAGAGAGTGGCATGGACATATACACACTACCAAATGTAAAACAGATAGCTAGTGGGAAGCAGCTGCATGGCACAGGGAGATCAGCTCGGTGCTTTGCGACCACCTAGAGGGGTAGGAGGGAGATGCAAGAGGGAGGGGATATGAGGATAAATATATGCATATAGCTGATTCACTTTGTTATAAAGCAGAAACTAATACAACACTGTAAAGCAATTATACTGTAATAAAGATGTTAAAAAAAAAAAGTGTATCAACGCTAAGGACTGTTGTAACCATGTTCTCAAAGGGTCCATCTCTGCTCTCCCTACCCCCATTATGGCATAATCTTAACATATATACTCAAACATTGCTTCTATTTCTTCTGAGACAATCACAATTTTACCTGATTAATTAATCAACACTCTTAAAAGAGATTGCTATTTGCGTTCCAACCAAGTAACAAATGTGATTTTGACACTACTGTTTACTAAATAATGACTTTCATTTGTCCCCTAACTTGGAGCTTTTTTCTAGTGATGGGTATATTAGTCAGAATATACAATGGAGAAAGACAGCCTCTTCAATAAGTGGTACTGGGAAAACTGGACAGCTTCATGTAAAAGAATGAAATTAGAACACTCCCTAACACCATGCAAATAAATAAACTCAAAATGGATTAAAGACCTAAATGTAAGGCCAGGCACTATATTACTCTTAGAGGAAAACATAGGCAGAACACTCTATGACATAAATCACAACAGGATCCTTTTTGACCCCCCTCCTAGAGAAATGGAAATAAAAACAAAAATAAACAAGTGGGACCTAATGAAACTCAAACGCATTTGCACAGCAAAGAAAACCATAAACAAGACAAAAAGACAACCTAAGAATGGGAAAAAATATTTGCAAATGAAGCAACTGACAAAGGATTAATCTCCAAAATTTACAAGCAGCTCATGCAGCTCAATATCAAAAAAACAAACAACCCAATCCAAAAATGGGCAGAAGAACTAAATAGACATTTCTCCAGAGAGGATATACAGATTGCCAACAAACACATGAAAGAATGCTCAACATCATTAATCATTAGAGAAATACAAATCAAAACTACAATGAGGTATCACCTCTCACCAGTCAGAATGGCCGTCATCAAAAAATCTACACACAATAAATGCTGGAGAGGGTGTGGAGAAAAGGGAACCCTCTTGCACTGTTGGTGGGAATGTAAATTGATACAGCTACTATGGAGAACAGTATGGAGGTTCCTTAAAAAACTAAAAATAGAACTACCATACGACCCAGCAATCCCACTACTGGGGATATAAGCTGAGAAAACCATAATTCAAAAAGAGTCATGTACCACAATGTTCATTGCAGCACTATTTACAATAGCCAGGACATGGAAGCAACCTAAGTGTCCACTGACAGATGAATGGATAAAGAATATGTGGCACATATATACAATGGACTATTACTCAGCCATAAAATGAAACGAAATTGAGTTATTTGCAGTGAGGTGGAGGGACCTAGACTCTGTCATACAGAGTGAAGTAAGTCAGAAAAAGAAAAACAAATACTGTATGCTAACACATATATGTGGAATCTAAAAAACAAAAAGGTTCTGAAGAACTTAGGGGCAGGACAGCAATAAAGACACAGATGTAGAGAATGGACCTGAGGACACAGGGAGGGGGAAGGGTAAGCTGGGACAAAGCGAGAGAGTGGCATGGATATATATACACTACCAAATGTAAAATAGATAGCTAGTGGGAAGCAGCTGCATAGCACAGGGAGATCAGCTCGGTGCTTTGTGACCATCTAGAGAGGTGGGATAGGGAGGGAGAGAGATGCAAGAGGGAAGAGATATGGGAACATATGTATATGTATAGCTGATTCACTTTGTTATAAAGCAGAAACGAACATGCCATTGTAAAGCAATTATATTCCAATAAAGATGTTAAAAAAAAAAAAGAAAAAAATGGGCGAGAACAGCGAGCCAGTAGTCCTATGGGGGAAGCTGTGTTTGGTCCCTGAGGGTTTGTGGAGTCCATAAATTATGATGACTGCCTGCTTTACTCAACTGTTAAAACTAATTGATGATATTATTCCATCTCACTAATGCTTATCAAAGCTTAATTTCCCATTAGTTTTCTTAATTTAATGTCTATCTATGAGACTAACAGGAAAGAGAATTGTTCCTTTATATACGGGCAACAGTATCTGTGAAATGTATATGAGAGATTATGCTAAGTAGGGCATAAATCTAGAGTGGAACAAGTCAATATAAGGGACCTAAGATGAATATGTTGGCTTTCTTGCCCCAGATTGTTGCGTAAACTTCTCCAGGCTGTTTTGGCTACTCTCTACTACAGGTTCTATTCATGCAAATCCAACTGACCTTCCCTCTTGCAATTATTTGACATAATTAGCAAAATTTAGAAATTTAGCCAAGTGTTTCATATTTCCTGTGTAGGTGTTGGCTTTTTGCAAAGTAAGAATTTCAAGGTATTGTGCTCCTTAACTCTTCAGAAAAGATGCCTTTCAAAGACAATTAGGTGTCAATTATCCTTAATTGCTCTTTAGTTTTCCATCTCTCTCAAACATCTATCATTTTTGACAGACTGAATTTCTGAATGGACTCTCGCTAAAATAAAACTGCATGCATGTTTTCTCCCCTGTCTAATGATAGGTAACACATAAGAAGTCAATTTACGACAATGAAATAAGTGTGGAATTCTACTTTTTTGTATGTGCATGTGGTCTCTTTACTCTCATAATAATAAAACAAATATTCTTACTTGAAAATTATAGAAAGTTGTTGGAAGTCTAACTAGTATGGGACATGTAGACATCATACGTTAGAGCTTTTCCAACTAGGGCTACTTTCCAAATAAGCATTAAATTATTCTGTATAAGATTGTTTGAAGATGTGTTACAAAGCACACAATTTTTCATTTGAATCATGAAAGAAATTTTGTGCAAAGAGAGTATTGTAAGCTGTGTCCCTTTTATGAATCTGACCTGGGTAGTATCTTTTATCAATTTTACCAACGAAAAAACATGCATCAAAAATTTGGTGAAACAAATGAAGATACATCCTTTCAGTTCATTAATTTGAGATCTGACTCTTCATATATGAATGAAATGTTACTTTAAACAAATATCCAAATAAACAATCAAAGAGAAATTGTGCCAGACAAATTAAACAGACAAGGGAGACTGTATTGAAGACTAGTGCAAAAGGGGAGACAAAATAAACTACTAAAAAAAAAGAAAAAGAGTTTTTACATGTTGGGGTGACCTGGTAGAAAATTATTGGAGGACATTAGGGAGGAGTCCATATAATCAGGCCACCTGTGTTTGCTAATGGTTGCTACCTTCTAGCCTCCAATAGAGACTGGGAGGTAAGACACTTTTTTCTTTTTAACATCTTTATTGGAGTATAATTGCTTCACAATGTTGTGTTAGCAAAGTGAATCAGCTTTATAACAAAGTGAATCAGCTATACATATATCTATATCCCCATATCCCCTCCCTCTTGCGTCTCCCTCCCACCCTCCCTATCCCACCTCTCTAGGTGGTCACCTCCCTGTGCTATGCGGCTGCTTCCCACTAGCTATCTATTTTACATTTGGTAGTGTATATATGTCCATGCCACTCTCTCACTTCATCCCAGCTTACCCTTCCCCCTCCCCGTGTCCTCAAGTCCATTCTCTATGTCTGCATCTTTATTCCTGTCCTGCCCCTAGGTTCGTCAGAACCTTTTGTTTGTTTGTTTTAGATTCCATATGTATGTGTTAGCATACAGTATTTGTTTTTCTCTTTCTGAATTACTTCACTCTGTATGACAGACTCTGGAATATTACTCAGCCATAAAAAGAAACAAAATTGAGTTATTTGTAGTGAGGTGGATGAACACTGCCTTTCTTGATGTTTACATTTCAAAGAGATGGCTCCCAGGTCCTTGACGAAAACATACCTGGGTTGAAAAGTGGGAAAGAACCTGAGAGAAGATTTACATCTCAAAGGAGGCAGATAAAGAATTTACAATTGAACTTTTTCTAAAGTAAATGCTCTAAGAAAAGCGAGGTCAGGGACCTAGAGTTTGGAAAAAAAACCTGTCTAAAATTTAATCAAGGTAAGGGGTATGTTAAGGTCATCTTGGTTAAAAAAAATATATATATATATATATATATATATATATATATATATTTTTTTTTTTTTCTGGAGCCTCTCTGTAAAATGTGGCTCATCTATACAATAATTGCTCTAAGAATTAGAGTTTCAACTTTCAAAATATTTCTAGAGTACACTCACGCAAGATAGGATTTTTATCTTTTTATTGCATAAATGTCATAACCTATTGGTAGTAGTTATTATACTAAGAATTCAAACATTAAAAAAAAATAGTCAGATGTATTTCATTCAATGTTTAATGCAATGCATCTCTCCAGGTAAGTATTTTTCACCCTATGCTGAGTAATCCCTTTGTAATGGAAGATAAACTGAAACTGATCGTGGATATTAGGAACATTATCACCTTTCTATTTCACAACTGTTAGAAGAATGAAAATAACAACACTCAAACAATCTAATATTAGTTTTTGAGGCATTTACAATTTCAGAGATTTTTGGCAGATGTGCTGGTTCCCTAAGCTTCAATGAGATGTTTAGTAGGGATTTGAAAATAACTCAGTTTGAAAGCTCTTAAGCAAAATATGTTCCTTTAGTCCACTGAGATAATTATCTATATGCATGTGGAAATTGGGACATCCTTCCAAACAAAAAGCAATTTTAAATCACTTCAACTTAAGGTCTTTAAGTAGCAAAACAAAAATACTGAGTCTCTGTGAGTATGAATGCCATTGTCTCTAAATGCATTCACTTAAATTATTATTTCTACATTCTTATATTAATACTCCCTTGGAAACCCATATTTCTGCAGAAATGGTGTACTTTTTAATATTATATTATGTCACTGACATAATAAAAAACAAAGTAATTGGCTAATACCTCTCTCACTCTTTATGCTCAAGATACTAAATGCTTTACATGTACTAACTTGTTTATTCTACTAATAAGACTATGAGGTAGTTTCCATTAACAGACTCACTTTTTATATAAATTAATCAACTTGCCCAAGATCGCTCAGTAAGTGGTAGCCAGGATTTAGACACAGAAGTCTGGATCTAGAATTCACATGTTTGTCATTAAGCTATATAGTCTGAATTTATAAAGTTCAGAATCATTCAAGATTAAAGTCTCTTTCATAATAGAGTGTAATAGTGGTTAATAAACTCATATCTAACTTGTATTGGTCTCCCTGTTTTAAACAAATACTTAAAATATTTCTTGAAAGTTAGAAAGGGAAAAAAATATACAGTTTGACATTTGATTTACACATTTTTTTCTGTCTTTTCTTCCTAAATTGTATTTATTTAACCATAGTAATGGAGACATAAAGGCAATTAAAAATGTTTTCTAATAACATTACTTCACATAGATTCTCTCAAAAATCAGTAAAACACAAAACTTTTATATGAACACTAAACATAAAATTTTGAATTCTTTCTTTCTTCTTAATGTTTAACAAATATTTTACAATTTAATTTTCTTCAGTTACTTTTTTCACCCTGTATAAATATTTGTGGAATCAATTTATCATGTTATTTTAAACCATCATTCAGTTAGCCTATTTAGGTTATTCCATATCTCTCTCCCCATTTGAAATCATTTCAGGCTTTAGTAACTATTAGATACTACCAAAAAATTACCTGGTATTTTGATTTAGTAAACAGTACTCTTTTTGATGATTAGCAGTAAGATAGTATCTTCACATTTTGTAGTTTATTAATTTTACACAATAAAACTTGCTTTCTTGTTGCTACTCCCTCATCCTTAGTCTTCACACTGCTTTTCCATCCTCCTTTGCCATTAGCATCTTACTTTCTTCACAATTGTATTATGGCTGCTATTTTCTTCTAAATCAGGTATCCATAGGAGGAAGGAAAGTGCAAATAAGGTGATATATTTTGTCACAGATACCTGTTTCTGTGTTTTTATGTTATTTCTTATTCTAATTTATGTGTTCATGTGTACTCCTTTCAGTGGGAATAACCTGGGATAAATGAATCTTTCAAATCTTTAATAGGCTGAACAATTTACAACATTTTCAAGACTTAGAAAATTGTCCCACTGATAAAACCACAGTTTTGCCACACATCCTTTGTTGTGTGGGACATAATATCATATCTAACTTAGGAAGATTCACTACGTGGCATGATGATATTGATTTATTCACGACAATGCAATATCTAGCATTTACTAAGAGTTTAGAATATATTTCACTAAATATATGAGTCAGTTTACATGGATTTACTTCATTAATCTCTCAAACCATCCTTTAAGGTAGATCTGTTTTCTTCATTTTTCAGACGACCAAACCAAAGCTTAGAGATGATACATGCTTTTCCTAAGGTCGTAAGGCAAATATAAGACGCAAACCAGGATTCCAAACTCCACCTACTTGACTCCAAAGTCCATTTGTTTAAATAGAATTCTGCTCCCTCTTCTAGTTTTGCTTGATCTGCTGAGGAATTATGAATTGCCATCTTAAATCCAATTTCTTTAACTCAAATGCCAACACAAATGTGCAAAACCGATTTTTTAAATCCTTTTTTTATATAACTAAATAGACCGATCTAGTTGTGTCTTTTCTCCACCCACCCTGTGCTGATATTTATATTAACTACGTCAACATCAAAAACATGGCTTCTCACCTATGGTTGTTAGTCTTTTTTTTTTTATATCAAACCTATTCAATAAAGTTTAATTATATTCAATTACTGTATTGACAATAATAACAAAAATAATAATTAAAATATGTTCATATGCATAATATATATTTCAAACAGAAAATGATATATCCTATCCAGGACAAATTCTGGATAATCTTTTAGTATGTATGTTATTTATAAGGAGTTAAACAATTTAAAAAGCATGTGAATTCAAAAACTTACTGCATTTGGGCAATGTTTGTCAGTACTATTATAAGGTAAATATACTTTTTTTAAAAGAAAAATATTTATTTTCATGAATAGTTTAAAAAACAGTACCCTTAAACAAATATATTTTGTTATAATTAAACCAACCCCAGAAGTTTGTCCATAACTGTTTACAATCTCTGCAGAAAATTTAAAACTATTCTAGAAAATATATGATATGAATAAAGATAGAAAAAGACAATTTATTATTTTCTATGAACTTTGGCTAGTATTGAATATGTTTATTTTTTGTTCAAACTCAGAACTGAAATTTATAGCAGAATAAATTAGACAATTTTATTTCATTGACAGACTAAAATATCATTGAGTGGCTGATAGTATAAAATAAATTGGTTTTTTTCAAGATTTTGCCTCTTTAAAATTCTTTGGATAAATTCTTTAATAATTCCTTGGATTATTCTTTAATAATAATGCACCTTGGGAAATGGTTTAAAGTAGAATAAGATATGTTTTATTATTGTTTTATTGTGAAAGATTGCTGAATTTTACTGTGTGGGATATATCATTGAGATAAAGAATGCTATGTGTACTATGAGATACAGGTTTTTACTTTGGGTTTTGTTTATCTGAACAGGATACATTTGCATTGAGAGCCTTTTTAAAAAATATACTTCTTGGCAAAGCTGAGAAAAAATTTGGTGTGTTCAAGAAATGATCAGAAGCAGTGAAGCTTTAGTGTGAACAGTAGTGATGGGTGTGGGGCCTATAGATACTCACAGTAGGTCATTGAAGGGAATCAATATTTTATTCCATTTAATCAGGACTCTGTAATGTGTTTAATCAAGGGAGTAATTTGACCAATTTATATTTTTAACAGGACACAGATCACTACTGTAAGATTCAATTTAGAAGGGAGTCACAAGCAAGATTGAAAGAGAGGGAGTTATTCCACTAGTCCATGTGAAGAAGAGTAATGGTTTGGACTGGGGGTAGGTAGCAATGCCAATAAAGATAGGAGAACAGAACTGAGATATATAGAGTTTCTAGTAGCTGAAGTTGAAGATTTAATATATGTCAGTAGAGGAATAACAGAGGGGAAGAGAGGAAATCAAGAATGACCACTATATTACTAGTTTGAGCAACTGGGCAACTGATGATGTAATTTACTGTTGTGAGCAAGAGTTGGGGAAAAAATGGTTTTAGACAAGATAAAGCATTTCTCAACACTGTTAAATTAATGTAAAAACTACTTATCCTTATTAAATGTTACTTGAAAACTTTAAAATCAGATGAATGTGATTACTGTCTTTAATGAGTTTGAGGTATTCATATAAATCTCTTTTTTTCAAACAACATGCCTTCATCTTGAATTGTTGATGGGCTCTCCTAGGATGATGGATGCAGTTGTGAAAATGTCACCCTTCTTATCACCACTCTAATGAAAATCACATCTACAAAGGATGAGCACTTCTTTGGTTTTCAATATTTTTGAAATTTTCAAAAAAAATTTTTTTCACATAATTAAAGAAAACAAAGTGGACAAAATGTTGGTGCTCAACATTTGTTAACAGTTGCTTTTTAAAAATGTATATATAAATGCACACCTACTTCTTACAGTTTCTGTACTCTATCAAACAAAATTTGTTCCCAGCAAACTCAGGCCCTGTTCTATCTCACCCATTCTGATAAAATATTTTGAGTTCACAATTTCCAAGGCTTCTTGACAATTTGGTTTGCTTACTTCTTAGCTCCTCTTTTCATAGGGAGAGTGACAATTAACTTTTTTGCTGTCATTAGATGCTAACCCAAACACTTCTGTGTTTAAGGTAAATAGAATCCAATCCCCTTCTTCTATCTGACAGAGGCCCCTATCATAGCTCAAGTTGTTAGAACACCTAGTAATTAAATGGGAGAAAACTGGAGAATAAAATCAAAGCCAATCAAAACAAAAGATTAAAGTTGTCTGTTTAATTAGAAAACAATGAGAATATCACTGTAGTGGGAGTAAATTGTGTTGATGAAAATGAAAAGAAGGGTAAGATGAGGAACAGCAGTGGCAAATTCCCAAAAGACCTAATTCAAATTTTTAACATTTGGACTTAATTTTTTTCAGAAACTTTAAGTTATCTGAAGAAAAGAATTGCAATTATCAACTACTAATAGTCTAAGATTAGAGTCAAATAAGCCCAAAACAGTAAAAAAAAAAAAAAAAAAAAAAATCAGTATATATATTCTTTGTAACTCAGTTACCAAAAGTTTGGGTGCATGTTCTGTAGAATAAGATGGATTAATGTTTTTCTTACTACTACAGCAGAATTATCTAGTTCCCTTTCTTGATTGAACCCCATGTTGTATGCCAGATCCAAGAGGATTATTTATCTGAACCAAGAAGGGACATTAATGGGAAAACTGATGAAACTGGAATCAAATGTGTAATTCAAAAAATAGTATCATACCCATGATAATTTTGTAGTTTTGATAATTGTACTCTGGTTAGAATTAACATTGGGGAGGCTCAGTGAAGAGTGTATGAGAACTTCCTATAGTACTTTTACATCTTCAATTATTTCAAAACATAATTAATAAAACTTCTGATAGACTTCCAAAAACAAATGTAAAAAATTAAGTAAAATATTAAAAAAATGAGCTATGCAGCTACATAAAGTCATGGAGGCACTTAAATAAATACTGCAGAGTGAAAGAAGCCAGTCTGAAAGGCTACATACTGTGTAATGCTGACTGTATAACAGTCTGGAAAAGGAAAAACTATAGAGAGAGTAAAAAATATCAGTGGTTGCCGGAGGAATAGGGGGAAAGATGGAGGGATGGGTAAGTAGAGCACAGGGGATTTTTAGGTCAGTAAAAATATTCTGTGTAATACTGTAATGGTCGATACATGTCATTCCACATTCTGTCAAAACCCATAGAATGCACAGCATGAAGGGAGCCTTAATGTATACTGTTGACTTTAGCAAGTAATAATGTATCAATATTGGCTTATCAATTATAACATATGTACCACATTAATGCAAGATGTAAATAATAATGAAAACTGGTGTGGAAGAGTGAAGGGGATATGGTAACCCCCTTTGCTTTCTGTTCAACTTTTCTGTAAATCTAAAACTGCTCAATAAATAAATTATTAATTTAAAAATCTGATAGATCACAAAAAATAAATTTATACTACTTTATAATAACACTCATTAATAAAATATACTTTATAATAACACTCATTAATAAAATATTCTAAATGTTTTCTGTAACTAAATCTAATGTACAATTATTACAGCCCTAGAAAGAAATAATAACAGTTTTGGTTTGATATATCATTTTACTTTTTATGTGTCAGTTAAAAAATGAAAGGAAACAGCATTGCAGAGCATTTCTTTTTAGCAATGGTTCTTCCTGATTATCCTAAGTATCCATTCTCATTTACTTTGAACTAGATGAGATACTTCTCTAATATCATTGTAATCCTGTAGGCTTCAGAATGTAATAAAAACTGATATCCATGGATAGGCATTTTAATAGGACAAATTAATTTGAATGGCCTTTCAACTATTCATTTTCTTCTTCTTCTACTTTGATAACCAATGATGGGAAGCACATTATTGTGAAATATTGAGTGTCAGAGGGAGTTTTAATAAACATCATTTAATTATCTACTTCCATGATTATCAAAAAGGAAATGAAGCCAAGTTTACTGACATATCTTCAACTTTATTATAAAAAAAGAAAACTCTACTTTGTAATACTTATTTATACAGAGAACTGTGTATATTTCATATTCTCATAATTAAGCATGGATATAATTTTATGAATACTTTAAAGTTTTTATGGGAAATAAATACCAGTAATAAGGCATTTTTAAACTCTGGTTTCTCTTATTAAATTATTTGAACTTCCTTTTATATGTTCATTGTAGTTGTTAATGACTAGCAGCAGGAGCTAATAAAACTTTCTGAGATAAGGAAAATATTCCATATCTGCACTGATCAATACAATAGCTACTAACCACATGTGACAATTGAGCACATTAATGATCGCTAGTTTGAGGAAAATTAAATTTTTAATTTAATATAGTTTAAATTTAAATAGTATAGAACAGGTATAAAATGAAGGGATTAATGATTTTGCACTTCTGTGAGTCATATCAATCCTGAGAAATAAATGATACATATCTGTAGGTTATCAGTATAATTGGTATTATTCACTTACTGCGGCTGTTGTATTTTGAGGTTTGGGGGTTTTAATTATTGTTGTTAATAAAGAGCATGGGGCTTTTAAATAGATAACCTTGAATAAATTAGAGCTATTCAAGATTACCAAGAGATAATAAAACAAACAAGAGTCAGTCTCTTAAAAACAACTTAAATAAGTAAATATTTTAGCTGAGGAGAATGGAAGTTTTCCCAAAGTAAGCAAAGTCTTTCCCATGTTAAAAATGGCCAGTGATTTTTTAAGGAACCTCCATACTGTTCTCCATAGTGGCTGTATCAATTTACATTCCCACCAACAGTGCAAGAGTGTTCCCTTTTCTCCACACCCTCTCCAGCACTTATTGTTTCTAGATTTTTATATATACACACAGATATAGTTGGAGCTTTAGGGTATCATTTTAATCAAAGTGTAAATTATACAATAAAATTTTATGAATGCTTGAAAAAATATTTGATAAAATGTCAATTTCTAAAGTGGATAATCATGCCTCATAATTTTTTATATATTGAAGAATTTTTTTTAATAAACCCTTTTTATTAGACTTATGCAAGAATAAAACCCATTTTGATACATGTTTAGATTTTCACAAATTCACAAATTCTGAATTTCTGAACTTTATATTTTAAATCAAATTTGTCTTTCATTAAAATTTAATGTTTTATTAAAATACTTTTTTAATTTTTGTATAATGGAAAAGCTAATAATTTTTCACCAGGAAGCCAAAAATTTGACATCTGTGATCTTGAAATGACTAAAATATTTTTTTCTACAAGACTTGTCTTTGCTCTACTACCAGTTTTAACCACATATAATGTTTAGTGAGCTAACTGACCATTCATAGAGTGGATCCTATAATTCATGCTTTGCAAAATTAAATAATGAGATTTACTTTTTATAAACATGTGTTTCAAAAGTGAAACAATGTTCTTTTACATTTTAGCAGGCAATTTTTAAATTCTTTTTATAGATATATTATGTTCAAAGTAGTAATTTTTTTTTGTCAAATTCACAATAAATTATGCTAGCCAAAGTGCAGGTTAAATTACTGTCCTTAAACTTTTTCACTACCTATCACACTTTAAATTCTCTGGAAATAGAAATATGAGGAAGAATGACTACATATCTATGTCATTCAATCATTTATACAGACAACATCTTTTTCGGGCTCACCCTGTCTGAGATCATGGCTGCTTTGGGCACATATTCAGTCATTCATTTCCTTAAATGTTGAAACCGCGAGATTCAGCTCTCCCTTTCTTTTAGTTCCCTGTTGGTAACAAATAATGTCTTTAAAAATTTTTCTCTAATCTCTAAGTAGAGGATCAAGCTTTCATATTACAGACCCTGGCAAGCCTGCCCACCACCACTGGACACATCCCCCAAATTGAGGCCATATAATATCTGGGAAAAATCTGCCCTGCCATGTGTGTGCTGTAGTAATGGCAGGAAGTAATCTTCACACAAAGAGGGACCATACTGCCACTTGAACTATTCTTCTGAGCCTAGTGGCATGGATAGCATTTGCTAATTACTTACACTAAAACTAGAGTTGGGAAGCAGAATTCCTATGTTTCATATTCACCAGTATCCACAAACTTCATAGGGAAAACTTTTTTCTTTCTTTGCACTCTTCTGCATTCGTTACGAGCATTTAATGATCAAAGACTCCAAATGACTTCTGAAAATGTTCTGCTTATCTTCAACCCTGATTCACTTCCCATCTCTCTAGATCTTGTTTTATGAAGAGAAGGCACAAAATTATCTTGCTCACTCTTTCCTTTGTCTTCCATGCAAATCATTTACTTCTGATATTAGTGATTTAGGTGGATTCTTCACTTCTTAGCAGTGACTGGCTCCAAAGGAAGGAATGCCACACCATTTATTGGTCAGATAGGGGTAATTCAGAAAACAGCTCCAGTAAAGTAGAAAATGCAACATCCCTGAAATCATTGAAATGATATTGTCCCAGACTGGAAAGACCACTAGGTCAATAATTCAGGAGGCCTGTGCACAACAGTGGAGAAAATGATAGCATCAACAATAATTGGAATAATTCATATTGAAAGGAGACTCAAGGTAAAGGTAGTACTTATATAAGCCAAGGAGAAGCGAGAGGTTTTTAGTCTAATTCTAAAAATGTTAAATTAAAGATCTTTTAAAAAGTTAGCAGTTAAGATTCATCTCTGATAACAAATTTAAATCATTGTCAGAAGCTGTCTATTATGTATGGAGTAGGATCCCAAGGTCACATTCATCCTCAGAACTAGGTAATGTGACACTTACTTAATCCCTAGTTTTTTCAGGTATATTTATCCTTTTTTTATAAAGCAAAGAATACATTTCCTCCCCTCTCCAGGGCATTTGAAAACTTGCTTCTTGGTTATCCCATGCCCAGAATGATGGTACACACAATTTAGACAATTATTATCTTTTGATTTATGTATGTAAATATTGCACAAACTTTTAATGCCTTTAAAGAAAATCATACAGAAAGATAAGAATTATACATTTTTATGAAATAAAAGATAAATATGAGATGAATTCAAAAAATAATGTAAAAGAGAGCATCTAAAGTTATCCTAAGGCAGCAAGAAAATAAAACCAAATGTTTATGTTAACCAATTATATGATATTTAAATTTCAAACCAACTATTATTTTTGAATACTGATAATCTCCTATTAAAAGTGCAACTAATTTGTATATTAAAAGTTACGCCTTTCTCTTGAGAGACAAGTTAGTTGGCAACATATGGTTAAGTGTTGCTCTGATGCAAAAAGACAATAAAAATGGTTTGTTGGAAAGACTGGAAATTAGAGCTCACTTTGATTTTGGCCTCAAGTAAGTTTTGTGAGTTCTAAATAGAAATCCAATTTTCAGATTCCTACTTGGAGTTTTTTCAAATATAAGAATAGCATTCAGTAGGTAATATTTACTAAGTCCTACACTTATCAATATATCCCTACAAGCTCCTTCCTCTTATAGTTGCAGTATCTACCAAACTGCTCTTTCAACTTTTTATATCATGCTGCTTTTCAGATTAAAGACTCCATACTGCCAAGGACTAAAGCTCAGGATGCCTTGCATTCTGTGCAAGGGCCCTTTATGTTCTGGCTCACTTTAGATTCATCTCCTAAACTCTTGTTCCTTTACACATTGTGTTGCAGCGAAGGTGTAATAAGTTGCACCTCTCTTCCTCTGGACAGGCTTTCTGGTCTAGATGACCTTGTCAGATTCTCTGTCTATCAAATATTTATAGCCTTCTTTAAAATCCCAAATCACCCATTACCTCCACAATAGACCAATACTGAATGAGGACTCCTCCCTTCCTCCATGTTGTGAGGGAATAATGAATCTCCCTCCATTTTCCAGTTGTTAATCCATGTACACTTTTATATTCTGATTCTAACTTATTTTAATACATTTATCTGGCTGCAAGTCTATCTTTCCTATTAGACCATTAACATTTTTTTAATAAATTTATTTATTTATTTTATTTATCTTTGGCTTTGTTGGGTCTTCATTGCTGCGCGCGGGTTTTCTCCAGTTGCGGCGAGCAGGGGCTACTCTTCACTGCAGTGCACGGGCTTCTCATTGTGGTGGCTTCTTGTTGCAGAGCACGGGCTCTAGGCGCACGGGCTTCAGTCGTTGTGGCACGCGGGCTCAGTAGTTGTGGCTCGTGGGCTCTAGAACGCAGGTTCAGTAGCTGTGGTGCCCGGGCTTAGTTGCTCCATGGCATGTGGGATCTTCCTGGACCAGGGCTCGAGCCCATGTCCCCTGCATTGGCAGGCAGTTATTTAACCACTGCACTACCAGGGAAGCCCAACCATTAACATTTGATATCAAGAACTATGATTTGCTCATTTAAGTTGTCAGGGACAAGGACAAGGTCTATATGTAATGGATGCTCAATGAATGTTCTGTAATTAATGCATGTATGTGACCAGTAAAATATATGTCTATTATCAAGGTTTTGGCTAGCACTTGTGGCCTCTGAGTTTGATTTTTTCTCTTGTTAGTGGATGAATTCTGAGTAATTAAAGCAAAAATCTGTATTATCATTTCCCATTATTTTTTTCTTCCTTTCCCTTTCAATTCCCTTTCACCATTCAATTCCCCCAAACACAAAGAATGAGATATATATGAAAATAAAGGTATGTGTGTACATGAATATGGGAACTACAGTGATTTTATAGAAAAGTTATTATTCTTCCTTTTGATATGCAGAGATATATTTCTGTTATATGGACAAATCTTCCTAAAATGAATAATTATTATTTATTTGATATCAAATTAATTTTATAAAAGAATGATATTTTCATGCTCAATCACTGGCATAGCATCTTCTATTTTTCACCTATCATTCTTCCTTATGTTGTATTTGTGTTTCTTTTGTTTGGCCTAAACTGATGATTTTTTATCTTTATTAAATAATAATCTTCTTTCAAAATATGCCTGCACATCATTATGAAAATATCTCCAATGTCCCTTTAGGGAAGGGAAAATAATGATGTGTTCAGCAACTGCTTGGGATGGTTTGAGCTCGAGTGATACAAGGTTTGCAATCTGAAGCATGACAATGAAGTATTATTCCATTTATTGGACATGTAAGGTGCTTAGTGGTTTTGATCATAAAACAGAAAAAAAGAGAATTGAATCTGGCATGAGAAGTATTTCACTTCCGTTTTCTATATGTACAATGGCAGGTGCTTATTATTTGGTAAGAGTCATTTTCTAATATTATTTTTAGCAGCAGAAGTACTAGTCTGACCTCAAAATGCCATGCTTTAAAGGTAGAATGCCATTCACAATATGTTTTAATAAAAGTGATTCACCTTGGAAAAGGCAAGCATCTGTCAAATACCTGGTCATGCATATCCTGATCAGAGCTTTCAGCAATGTTTAAAAGTACAGTTGAAGAGGTGGAAAAGGAACTAGATGAGAATGATAGTTTTCCTGATAGTGTCCTTACCTTTTAAATAAAACAAGTAGAAACAAAGTAAGCTTTGCATCCATTCTTTGGTTGCATGTATTGTAACTACTTAACACTTTCCAATTTTATAGTAAGCTGTCCTACCATTGCTTAACTTCTCTGTGACATGTAAACAGCTAGAGATGTTCAGTAATTTTTATTAAACATGAAGAAAGCATACTTTTCACCTCCACAAAAAGCTTAAAATAATTTTAATAACTAATTCTTTTCAGTATTTAAGTTTGTGGCAGAAAATATGCTAAGCACTTTATGAAGAATAGAAAATTTAAAGAACACCCTACACAAGTTCACTCCTCCCTCATCTTTTGGTGCTAGGAACTGATGAGGAATCCCAGCTTCACAGGATTGGTGGGAGGATACAAAGAGAGACCTAAAAACGTGAAAATCATTTTCTCTGACTATAAATTTTTATTTTTAAAGTTCTTGATTATTAAGAAAATTTATGTGAGTACCCACATTCATGGAATTAAGCTTTCTCCTAGTAATTTTCCCTAGATTTTTATTTCAGATTGGTGGAAAAATTACAATCCTATTACATTTCATTAATTTGCTCCAGCAGATGTGCTTAATTTATGGCAAAGCAGGGAGAAGGTATGAGAGCTAAAGATGCAACTTGGGGGTGAGAGGAACACATGGGCCAGGACACTAAGCTGAATTTTAGCCACTGGACTTGTGTGTCAAAATTTTTGCTTGTATCTTGAAGTTAAAAAGACAGGAGGTTTCCAAAGATGTATTCAGAATGAAACAAAAATGTCAACAGACACTATACATTTGGGGGCCAAGGTCAGGTCTCCTGAGTTTAGTTAGTAAGGCTAAGGATGCACTTGTGAACTGTTGAGGAATTCTGTTCACCTTATTTGCTAAACTGTTTGGTAGAGGTTTACTTTTATTAATTAATTTATTTTTAACTAACTTGAAACTTCATTGACTGAAACATAAAATTGCTGCCTATAGTAAAGAAAGTATTAAAGACAGCTTCATTAACTTTTATTAATTTGGGGATGTAAAATTGGTTGAAAAGCACAATGGGATACTAAATAATTATTTAAACATAGAGTGTTAAAGATGAAAGAATTTAGATAGTCAACACCTGGGCAAGATTAATCATTAACTTATAAAGAGAGTCTTTGACAGATAAAGTCAAAGAAAAATTATATGATATTATTAAATTTTAAGAGTAGACTTTTTTTTTTTTTCTGCTGTACGCGGGCCTCTCACTGTTGTGGCCTCTCCCGTTGCAGAGCACAGGCTCCGGACGCGCAGGCTCAGAGGCCATGGCTCACGCGCCCAGCCGCTCCGCAGCATGTGTGATCTTCCCGGACCGGGGCACGAACCCGTGTCCCCTGCATCAGCAGGCAGACTCTCAACCACTGCGCCACCAGGGAAGCCCCAAGAGTAGACTTTTAAAGCAATCTTTCATAATTTCTTCTGGCATAATAAAGGTAAAAAACAGTACCTTAAAAATGAAATGTAGCAAAAAGTTAAGTGCTAATTTTCATGTTCCTCTTTTCCCCAAAAGAGAAGTATAACTCTGAATTTCAGCATTTAGACAGAAAATTAATTTTTAGTAGCAAAGCTTACTATCTGTGAGGAGGAGGACATTTTAAATCTTTAATTATGTTGCCCAAAACGTCTGTCAGAATATATTAATAATTACAATGGTGACTTATTCAATATAAACAGTGTTATATCTTTTTATATCATACAAAATCCTGTGCCCCAATAATGAGAGCTTGTCTACAGGATAAGCAACTGCCTAGAAGATAATTTATGTACAGAAGATACTACATTTTTCTGTCTACAAATTACTTTTTCAAAGGTTGTTCTTTGAAGCATTTCAGAATGTGTTTGCAAGTGGCTTGAAAAGACTTAGTCTCAATTTAGGATATCCTTGTTTGAGCCAAGGGAATTCACATGTATTTGACAGAACTTCCTGAATAGTAATTGTACCACTTGCTAACACTTTTAAAGTCTCTTAGGTCCTCAAGCTCCACAAATGTGTATAGCGTGAAACACTTCCCATCGTTCTTATCACACTTCCGACCTTCAGTTTGCTTCTTTCCTGCCTCAGCCCAGATGATTTTCCAAACTCTTCAGAAAAAACCTGAATTGACCTGAGTGTTATATATAGAAGAACTTGTCCACTCTCACCTATAGGAAGACAGAGATATCAGAATCATTCTGCATTTCTAGCAAAATGACCTTACTTTTTGTTCCTTTTAGATTGTTATCCTATTTTTTCCTCAACTTCTTTTTTTTGTGGTACGCGGGCCTCTCACTGCTGTGGCCTCTCCCACTGCGGAGCACAGGCTCCGGACGCGTAGGCTCAGCGGCCATGGAGCACGCGCCCAGCCGCTCCGCAGCATGTGGGATCTTCCCGGACCGGGGCACCAACCTGTGTCCCCTGCATTGGCAGGCAGACTCAACCACTGCACCACCAGGGAAGCCCCTTCCTCAACTTCTTTATTTGCACTTCCTCCTCTGAAATGGGAAAATTCCTCACTGTATTTAATCTTATGGAAGTCCTAAGTGTTACTCCATGTAAGAAAAAGTTTAACCTTGTCCAAAGTGAAAGTGTGAAACAGGTTATGAAAACAAAATGATTGAGATGTGGTTCTGAATTAGGTAGGGATTGCTAATAAATCTGAATTCTGAAAACATGCTTTAGGAATTTAATTTGATCAGTCATCTCATTATATACTTACCCCAAATGATCTACAAAATTATTTATTAATACAGTTAGGATACCCATAAGTTTTGAAGTTTAATCCATTCCTCACATCAGTGTAGCTGAAGCCTTGTAACTTAACAGTTTTAAATAATCTGGAGTTCTTTTCACTAATAGCTTAGTTTTTAAATATATCTTATTATTATACCATTTGGTTATGGAATTATTTTTTTAATATTACATTGCATATTTTGTGACATGATTTTCCTTAAAATAAAAAATACTTTTCAACTGATGTATCTTCATTCTGCTTGGCAGTCATTTCTTAATTTATTGATTGAACAAATAATTACTAAATAAACACAATGTTTGATGTGGATGAGCTACAGACAAAACACATGAATCTTGTAAAGCTGAAAGGTTTAGGGCAGTTCATATAAAAATGAACAAGGATATTGGTAGAGATACAGTTTTAATATAATGAGAGATGTACCGTGTACTAGTTATATATGAAGGTTCTAACAACATGAAGGAAGGAACAGATACATTTAACTGAGGAGTAGGAAAATCAGGATGTGAGAAGTGATGTTGAAACTGAGCCTAGGAGAATAAGCTTCTCAGTCAGTGAAAGTGGGTAAATATGTCCCAAAGAGAGCAATTAGCAAGCGCAGAGACTTGCCTTGGTAAAAATCAACAGTGATTCAGTTAATGGAGAACAGGTGAGACTGCAGTGCAGGGGCCACAGGGAGCAGGGCAGAGATTGGAAGGTCATTCACTTCTGTTCACATATAGAAATGTGTGTGAGACTGACTTCTGGCAATGTCTTTAAATGTATTTTGCCTGTTTACCTTCCTGAGTTGAAATAGCTAGCTCTGAACTTTGGCAGAGTATACTGCCTATACTATAAATCTGATGACATTGATCATGTCCATAAATCTCAGTTTGTAGAACCTGGTGAAGATGTATAACACAAGGCACCTTCCAAAACCTTCCAAGTAAGAACATATTATAAGAATAAATCCTAGAATGGATTTTAAAACATCATCAAGCTAGATAACTTAGTAGATGCAATCCTACCTCAAGAAACAAGAAACATCTCAAATAAGCAACCTAACCTTACACCTAAAGCAATTAGAGGAAGAACAACAACAACAACAAAAAAACCCCAAAGTTAGCAAAAGGAAAGAAATCATAAAGATCAGATCAGAAATAAATGAAAAAGAAATGAAGGAATCAATAGCTAAGATCAGTAAAACTAAAAGGTGGTCTCTGAGAAGATAAACAAAATTGATAAACCACTAGCCAGACTCATCAAGACAAAAAGGGAGAAGATTCAAATCAATAGAATTAGAAATGAAAAAGGGGAAGTAACAACTGACATTGCAGAAATACAAAGGATCATGAGAGAATACTACAAGCAACTATATGTTAATAAAATGGACAACCTGGAAGAAATGGACAAATTCTTAGAAAAGCACAACCTCCTGAGACTGAACCAGGAAGAAATAGAAAATATAAACAGATCAATCACAAGCACTGAAATTGAAACTGTGATTAAAAATCTTCCAACATACAAAAGTCCAGGACCAGATGGCTTCACAGGCGAATTCTATCAAATATTTAGAGAAGAGTTAACACCTATCCTTCTCAAACTCTTCCAAAATACAGCAGAGGAAGGAATACTACCAAACTCATTCCACCAGGCCACCATTACCTTGATACCAAAATCAGACAAAGATGTCACAAGAAAAGAAAAGTACAGACCAATATCACTGATGAACCTAGATGCAAAAATCCTCAACACAATACTAGCAAACAGAATCCAACAGCACATTAAAAGGATCACACACCATGATCAAGTAGGGTTTATCCCAGGAATGAAAGGATTCTTCAATATATGTAAATCAATGTGATACACCATATTAACAAATTGAAGGAGAAAAACCATATGATCATCTCAATAGATGCAGAAAAGCTTTTGACAAAATTCAACACCGATTTATGATAAAAACTCTCCAGAAAGTAGGCATAGAGGGAACTTACCTCAACATAACAAAGGCCATGTATGACAAACCCACAGCTAACATCGTCCTCAATGGTGAAAAACTGAAACCATTTTCACTAAGATCAGGAATGAGACAAGGTTATCCATGCTCACCACTATTATTCAACATAGTTTTGGAAGTTTTAACCACAGAAATCAGAGAAGAAAAAGAAATGAAAGGAATACAAATCAGAAAAGAAGAATAAAACTGTCACTGTTTGCAGATGACATGATACTATACAAAGAGAATCCCAAAGATGCTACCAGAAAACTGCTATAGCTAATCAACGAATTTGGTATAGTAGCAGGATATAAAATGAATGCACAGAAATCTCTTGCACTCCTATACACCAATGATGAAAAATCTGGAAGAGAAATTAAGGAAGCACTCCCATTTACCATTGCAAGAAAAAGAATAAAATACTTAGGAGAAAACCTACCTAAGGAGACAAAAGACTTGTATGCAGAAAACTATAAGACACTGATGAAAGAAATTAAAGATGATACAAACAGATGGGAAGGTATATATACCATGTTCCTGAATTGGAAGAATCAGCATTGTGAAAATGACTATACTACACAAAGCAATCTACAGATTTAATGCAATCCCTATCAAACTACCAATGGCATTTTTCACAGAACTAGAACAAAAAATTTCACAATTTGTATGGATATACAAAAGACCCCAAACAGCCAAAGCAAACTTGAGAAAGAAAAACAGAGCTGGAGGAATCAGGCTCACTGACTTTAGACTATACTACAAAGCTACAGTAATTAAGACAGTATGGTACTGGAACAAAAACAGAAATATAGATCAATGGAACAGGATAGAAAGCCCAGAGATAAACCCACACACATATGGTCACCTTATTTTTGATAAAGAAGGCAAGAATATACAATGGAGAAAAGACAGCCTCTTCAATAGTGGTGCTGGGAAAACTAGACAGCTTCATGTAAAAGAATGAAATTAGAACACTCCTTAATACCATACACAAAAATAAACTCAAAATGCATTAAAGACCTAAATGTAAGGCCAGACACTATAAAACTCTTAGAGGAAAACATAGGCAGAACACTCTATGACATACATCACAGCAAGGTCCTTTTTGACCCACCTCCTAGAGATATGGAAATAAAAACAAAACAAACAAGGTGGACCTAATGAAACTTAAAAGCTTTTGCACAGCAAAGGAAGCCATAAACAAGACAAAAAGACAACCCTCAGAATGGGAGAAAATATTTGCAAACGAAGCAACTGACAAAGGATTAATCTCCCAAATTTACAAGTGGCTCATGTAGCTCAATATCAAAAAAACAAACAATCCAATCCTAAAATGGGCAGAGGACCTAAATAGACATTTCTCCAAAGAAGATATACAGATTGACAACAAACATATGAAAGGATGCTCAACATCACTAATCATTACAGAAATACAAATCAAAACTACAGTGAGGGGTGTCTCTGGTTGCGCAGTGGTTGAGGGTCCGCCTGTCGATGCAGCGGACACTGGTTTTGTCCCGGTCAGGGAGGATCCCACATGCCGCGGATCGGCTGGGCCCGTGAACCGTGGCTGCTGGGCTTGCGTGTCTGGAGCCTGTGCTCCACAGCAGAAGAGGCCGCAGCAGTGAGCAGCCTGCGTACCACAAAAAAAAAAAAAAAAAACAGAACACTACAGTGAGGTATCACTTCACACCAGTCAGAATGGCCATCATCAAAAAACCTACAAACAATAATGCTGGAGAGGGAGAAAAGGATACCCTCTTGCACTGTTGATGGGAATGTAAATTGATACAGCTACTATGGAGAACAGTATGGAGGTTCCTTAAAAAACTAAACATAGAACTACCATACGACCCAGCAACCCCACTACTGGGCATATACCCTGAGAAAACCATAATTCAAAAAGAGTCATGTACCACAATGTTCATTGCAGCACTATTTACAATAGCCAGGACATGGAAGCAACCTAAGTGTCCACTGACAGATGAATGGGTAAAGAAGGTGTGGCACATATATACAATGGAATATTACTCAGCCATAAAAAGAAATGAAATTGAGTTATTTGTAATGAGGTGGATGGACTTATAGTCTGTCATCCAAACTGAAGTAAGTCAGAAAGAGAAAAACAAATACCGTATACTAACACATATATATGGAATCTAAAAAAAAAAAAAAAAGTTCTGAAGAAACTAGGGGCAGCACAGGAATAAAGATGTCCATGTAGAGAATGGAGTTAAGGACATGGGATGGGGAAAGGGTAAGCTGGGACGAAATGAGAGAGTGGCATGGACATATATACACTACCAAATGTAAAATAGATAACTAGTGGGAAGCAGCCACATAGCACAGGGAAATCAGCTTGGTGCTTTCTGTCCACCTAGAGGGGTCAGATACGGAGGTTGGGAGGGAGACGCAAGAGGGAGGAGATATGGGGATATATGTTTATGTATGTATAGCTGATTCACTTTGTTATAAGTGAAACTAACAGAAACTAACACACCATTGTAAAGCAATTATACTCCAATATAGATGTTAAAAAAAATCATTTGTATTCAGAACAAAAGAAATATTGTATGCAAAGAAAAATCAAAAATGCAAATTAAGGATAAAAAAAGTAAACACCCAGTTTGACTTGTTGAGTAATGTGTTTACTGTTCAGCCATTATTTTCCCGTTCCAGCCACATGGAGGAATGGCGTAGCTCCCTGGTGGTTTGGTGTGTCCACATGACAACTCTGGCCAATGAGTTGTGAGCAAAAGTGAGGTATGTTACTTCTATGCCAATGCCTTTAATTACTAGTGTTAGATAATCCAGAAGGTAACCTGTAGTGTTCCAATTTCTGTTGCTGGTACCCAAATGAGGCAAATGTGGGCAAATGTATGTTCAAAATATGTTGCTAATTTTTTTTGCTGAGTTACAGGAGTTCTTTATATACTTTATTAATATATTCCCTTAGCCTATAGCTTGCCTTTTCAAAATCCCAATAGTGTCTTTAGAAGAGCAACACTTTTTTTACTTAAAGAGTCATTTATCAATTTTTCAAAATGTTTTGTGTTCTGTTTTCTACCTAAGAAAGCTTTATGTATGATAACATGAAGATTTTCTTCCATCTTTTCTTACTTTTTTCATAGTTTTATTTTAATGCTTATTGTCTATGTTGTTATTTTTTGTGTCTAAAGCAAAGTTTAAGGTTCATTTTGATTTTCCACATAAATAAGGAAATATTTATAAAATTCTGAGGAGACTATCTTTTCTCCACTGAATTATATTGGCACTTGAGTAAAGAATTCAATTGACCATATATGTATAGGTCTATTTCTGGACTGGAATCTTTTCTATTGTTCTATATTTCTAGTCTCACAAATTTCAACTTGTGTACACATCCTTTAATTTATTCCTGAGTATTTGATAATTTGGATTCTATTATAATGGTTTTATTTTTTCTTCCAGTTCTATTGAGATATAACTGATGTACAGCACTGTATAAGTTTAAGGTGCATAGCATAATGATTTGATTGACATACATCATGAAATGATTACCACAATAAATTTAGTGAACATCCATCATCTCATACAGATACAAAATAAAAGAAAAAAATATTCTTTCCTTGTGATGAGAAATCTTAGGATTTATTCTCTTAACAACTTTCCTATATAACATACAGTGTTGTTAATTATGTTAATCATGTACATTAATTACATCCTTATCTTATAACTGGTCTGATTATTTTAATTTAATTTACAAATATTTTAAGTATCTAGAAATATGATTGGGTTTTGTGTATTGACCTTAACCCCACAATGTTTTAAAATGCATTTATTATTTCTAGTAGTTTTCTTGTAGCTTCTTTAGGATTTTCTAAATAATGGCTCATATCCTCTGAAAATACAGATAATTTTCTTTCTTTCTTTCCTAAAGTAATGGCTTTTTTTCCCCTCTTACACTCCAATAAAATGTTGAAATGAAGTAGGGAAAGTGGGCATTCTTATTTCTTTCTGATATGTTTTTTCAGCATGGGGAAGTTTTTAATCTTGCTCCTTTAAGTATGGTATTTAAAATGAGGGTTTTTTCAAAAAACTTTGTTTCTTTGCTTGTAAGTGTCATTAATCAGATTGAGGAAGTTGTCTTCTATTACTACTTTGCTGAGATTATTTATCTTGAATAGTTACTGCGTTTTTCTGCATTTATAAAAAAAGATTATTTTTCCATCTCTTTAAAAAATGGTTAATTACATCGACTAATTTTTCAATGTTGAACCAATTTTGCACTCCCTAGATAAAGCATTCTTAACCATAGTAGTATACCTCTTGTCTTGTCAAGGCAGAAACCAATGAAGAGACATCTTTAAATTAAAGAAAGAAACTCAACATACAATTCCATGCCAACTGAAATATTCTTTAATATATGTTTAACTTTTCTAACATTCTTCATCTTCTGTGTTAATACAAGTTTGCAACCGCTATCATTTTATTTTAATCCACAGAAATTTGTCAACATTTTTTATAGTTCAGAACTGCTGGTGAAGATTTTTCTTTTTTTTCTTTAACTGAGAATGTGTTCATTTCGCTAGGCTAGAATTTTATGTTGAAAGTTTCTTTCTTTAATTTACAGTTGTATCATCACTGTCTTTAGCCTTGACAGTACAAGAAACACTATTAATATTACGAAACCTCAATAAAGCTGTTTAAGAAGTTACCCATAAAATAATGGATAATGTTTATTTAGAGAACAGTGGACAGACATACATATGAGATATATCTTTAGGTGCATATGGAGTTTTGGAGGGGACGCTTGCTCCAAACTTTTGAAAATGCTTTTTGTTTGTTAGTACTTTTTCTCCATCACATGAAGAAAAATCAGGCTCATAATGTTGCTTTTTTCTTAATTAGATTTTGGTGCTTGTGAAGCTAGTAGAGTTCTATGTTTTGAGTATTGGAATGACTGCCAAGGAGGACAAGTTATCCCAAAGTATTCTAACTACAGCAATAATAAACAAAGGATAATTGCTTTAATATTTTAATAGTCTAGTTTTATATTGTCTTTATCAGCATGTGTAAGAAAAACAGCTATAAAAAAATTGTAAACCAAAAATGACGAATAGATCTAATTATAACTCAAGGAGCCAAATGAACTGCTTCAAAGGGGCAAATAGAACAAAGTGGCAATTATAAGCATAAGCTTACTATGCTACTTCTAGGATTACTCTTACAAAAGAATTCCATTTGGCGAAGTATATCTAGGTTCCTTTGAGCATATACTTAGAATAGAAGCAAACAATTCAAATCACTATAAGATTTTTATATAAATGTTTATATTAGAATAGTTTTAGATTTACAGAAAAGTTGCAGAGATAGTACAGAGAGTTCCCATCTACCCACCATGTGCAGTTTTTCCTATTACTAATATTTTAAATTAATTTGATGCATATGTACCAACTAATAAACCCATATTGATGTTATTATTAACCAAAGTGCATACTTTATTTGGATATTTTTTAGTTTTTACCAAATGAACTTTTTCTGTCCCAGGATCTCATCTAGTATTTCACATTTTATTTAGTCTGAAGTTGTTGTCATGATTAGACAGTGGTTATGGGTTTTGAGAGGAGGACAAAAGAGGTAAAATGTTATTCTCATCACATCATATGGAGGGTACATACTATCAACACAGAAAAATTAAAAAATGCTATTTATGCTATTAAATTCCATTCACTTCCAAATCAGTTAACGCTTGGGTTTTCTTGAACATAATACTTATTTACTCTCTATCTACAGAAGGTGGAGGCAGGGTGGATAAATATTTTCCGAGACAAGTAGCACAGTTTTATTTTGAAAATTGTAATAAAACTACTTGATTTACCTCTATAACATGAGTTATTTTAAAACTAGTAAACAATTCCTTAGCAAGCATAAATTAACCTCTTATTTTCATTGCTATTATTGTTTCATAATTTGTTTAATTTAATTTTATTTGTATATTCTATGGAAATTCTCTAGGACAATGCTTAAAAAAGCAATGTCTTAGTGCATGGCAGAAATATTGATCTCTAGTAAGTTCTTAGTCTTAAGGCTTAGAAACATCAACAGAAGCATCTGGACAGAGGTTGGTTATCTGGCATTGTGTTGAGACTGGTAGATTGGCATTGTCTAACCTTCATTATTCAGGTACCACTGGATCTTTGGTATGGTGTTTGACAATGTTAAATACTGTTTTGGAAAAATAAATTTGCCTGGCGTTAAGTGGATTGTAAGCTAAAGAATAACGCTTAGAAAATAAAATTAGTTGCTGAGGGGACTTATCTTCTAAAAATTATATTTCTTTTAACTCTTTGAGATTTTTAAGAGTGGGGATCATAAAAATTTGTTTTAATATGCATTTCCATGATGACTACTTACCTGTTTATTTATCTACATCTCATTGATCATTCATAAAATTTTTAACCCTCTGTGATTGTGTCATTTCAAGCATTCTCCTCTTTTATTGTGTTTTTGTTTATCATTGAGCCTAGGTCATATTAGTTAAAGCATACCCAATTCCATCCAGATAGTGTTCTTGACAAAACTTAACATAATAAGAAATTAAAAACTGTTTCATTTATTTGGATTTTATATTTATTTGCATTTCTAGGCACTAACAATGAAAGATCAGAAAGAAAAAATAAGGAAATAATTCCATTTACCATGGCATCAAAAAAAAATAAAATGCCTAGGAATAAATCTACCTAAGGAGGCAAAAGACCTGTACCCCGAAAAGCATAAGATGCTGATGAAAGAAATCGAAGATGACACAAACAGATGGAAAGATATACCACGTTCTTGAATTGAAAGAATCAATATTGTCAAAATGATATACTACACAAGGCAGTCTACAGATTCAGTGCAATCCCTATCAATGGCATTTTTCACAGAACTAGAACAAAAAATTTAAAATTTGTATGGAAACACAAAAGGCCTCAAATAACCAAAGCAATCTTGAGAAAGAAAAATGGAGCTGGAGGAATTGGGCTCCCTGACTTCAGATTATACTACGAAGCTACAGCCATCAAAACAATATGGTACTGGCACAAAAACAGACATATAGATCAATGGAACATGATAGAAAGCCCAGAAATAAACTCACACAACTATGGTCAATTAATCTATGACAAGGAGCCAAGAATATACAATGCAGAAAAGACACTCTTCAATAAGTGGTGCTGGAAAAACTGGACAATTACACGTAGAAAAATGAAATTAGAATATTCTCTAACACACACAAAAATAAACTCAAAATGGATTAAAGATCTAAATGTAAGACCAGATACTATAAAACTCCTAGAGGAAAACATAGGCAGAACACTCTTTGACATAAATTGCAGCAATATCTTTTTAGATGTCTCCTAGAGTAATGGAAATAAGAACAAAAATAAACAAATGGGACCTAATTAAACTTAAAAGTGTTTGCATAGCAAAGGAAACCATAAATTAAACAAATAAGAAAATAATTTTATTTTCAGCATAATTTCTTTCATCTTTGGACTTTAAAGGGATTTGATCTTTTCAGTTTTAATTTTCCCCAGAAAATTTTATAAAGAAATAGTCAGATTTGGTTTATCTTCTTATCACTGGCACTTTTTATTGGCATTTTTATGTTGCCTTTCAGTGTCATTCTAGAATTTTTGATGAGCTATACTAGACAACTGGATTGGGTATGATTTGGGTAAAAATAGAATGTGAATAATATTTCATATTTGTGTTGAAAGCTCTTTGAAGTTTATTGAATTATCCTTTAGAACTGCTTCTTAGCTTCTGAGTGCAAAAGTTATACTGCTCGTGCCTACTACCATACCCAAAGGAGGGTTTATTGTTATTAGGAACTGACCTTAGGAAAGTGGGCAAAGACTTCCTTAAGAAACTACTGAGCTCCTTTACAGAGAGAAAGAGCCAGACCCCAGTTAATAGTTAAGAGTAATGGGTCAAAAAAAGACAAAATATTAAATAGAACCTTAAATTTCTACTTATGTTTTTAAATGTGGAGAATGCTCCATTAGAGTAGCAATCCTCTCTCCACCCATTCACTCCAAGGAAAGAGGAATATCTCATCTTATGGGTGAGTCTGAAAGAGAAACACTAAGCAAACATGGTTGAACCCCTTCCTATTTCTTCTTCTGTTTTGGTATATGACTGTCTGCAGAGAGCGTATGTTGTTGCTACTTCACTAGTTTAACTTTTACAAGTCCAACCCACCTCCAATCTCCCTTGGTGATATCCAGCTTTGCCTTTAGCACAGTAATTATGGCTATTCACTTTTGAGTGCAGTTTTCCGAAGCCATTTGGCCAAAGCTAAGCCATTACCATCCCTATGGCTTTACCATTAACAAAGGTGATATCTTGATCACCTTCTGTCAGTCTCCTTTGCTAATCTCTCTTTTAGTTACAAACCCAGTCAAGGAACACAGCTGTCAATTACCAACACCTCTAATACTCTAAATGGTATAGTATGTTGTAAATGTTCTCTGATAATTTAAATTCTTGTTCACTCCTACAGTGCCATTTTCCAATGGGTCTTTGTTGTTTCCTTTTAAAGAAGGGTTACATGTAAGGGTTGCATGAATGTACCTTAAAAATAGTCTGAAAATTCCAGGAAGGATGAATTAGGATTTAATTCATTTATTTGAAATTTGTAGCAGAATGAGATCTTCTTTGACCTAGTTCTATGACTGTATATATTTATTACACATTGCTTTCCCTTTTCTACTTCCATTCTCTATACAGCAACCATAGAAGTTTTTAAGACAAATTCCTTGCTTAAAAACACATGCTGTTTTCCCCCCTGAATCTAGGATAAAGACCGAAAAACAACATTGGCTACACAGTGCTAAGTAAGTTGGTCCCTGTGAAACTCTGCAGACTGAGCCATTGCAATCTTCCCCCTTGGTTCTGTATTTCAGCCATACCAGCATTCTTTCAAAGTTCCAAGTGTTTCTCATGCAATCCTTACCACAGAATTTCTGCAACTGTGTGTGGTTCTTTTCCCCAGAATAATCTAATATTTCCTCCCTCCTCCACTGATATCCTCCCTGATATTGGAGAAGGGCATAAGTAATGCCATTCTCCAATATCACCTACTTAACACTAGCTTTTGATGAAAATATTACTTCCTGAGGGTTATGGTAAGCCACAGCACACTGTGATCCTCTTGTTTCTTGGTGTGTGTGTGTGTGTGTGTGTGTGTGTGTGTGTGTGTACACATGAGTATTTCTACTTCACAGATAATGTATATACATAATAAAAGATATATACACATACATATATGTATATATAGCATTGCTGCTTTTGTTTATTTTTTGTTGTTCTGGTAGATTTGATTAAAGCCTGCCTTCCCCAGACAACTGTAAGCTCCATGAGAGCAAGGACCAAGTTAGGTAAGTTAGATTTTCTCACTGTTTTAATTGCCAGTACCTAGCAGAATGCCCAAAGCTTCTGGACTCCTACTGAATCTTGAATAAGTGAATAAATTGCCTCATCTATTTTATATTCTCTATTACTCTAAAGGTAATTTCCTATGTATGTGCCTGCATACACAGGAGGGTTTTGATGATTTAGACAACCTGCAAATGCTTAAAAAATTAATGAAGGAATAAAATAGATGCCAGATGTTTCTTCCATTTGGCAACTGTCTGGACTCTGAAAAAAATCTTTTAATAAAGGGTTTTGTGTTTCCTTACTCTATAGTTTTACTCTTAACTTTTCTTCAAAAATTGTTCCAAAAAGATCATGATGAATCTAAAGCTATCTAGTCCCAAAGGGAAAAAAAATCTTAAATTGGATTAAAAGTTAATGAAATATTTTACTACTGCATTTTACCATAGCATTTGCAAGTTTTATCTGAGCACCCTAATAATTTAAAAATCACTCTCCTCATCTCAGTCAGTGAAAGGCTATGAAAAAGTTCTCATTTTATGATCCAGAGAGTCTCATGCAAAAGAAAGTAAATTAGGTTATAAAAGGAAGGTATTGTATAACTTGCCTAATGGTCTGTAATCTGTTAAAAGTACAGCTGCTGTGGGCTGTTTAACAGGTGCTATGATAATGGAGCATAACAAACATGTTAGACTTTGTAGTGCATTTAATACCTTATAAACAACTGGGCTAATTTGAATGGGGCTAATGGATTAGTTCAAATGACACTTTTGTAAAAGTTCTGTGATTATATTGTGCAAATTTGATTGAAAGTCTAATCTTAGGAACCAATTCAGCTTTAAAATGAGTAGAATACAATTTTTAATATTCTGGTACTGCAGACTAATGATATTTTCTCCATATATAGCATTGTACTTTGGAATGAGGATTATCCCTCTCATAGTATTCTGGAAGTCTCCACCAACGGAAAACTGTGACTGAACATTCCCGTAGTTCTACCATAGTAGCCCATGTACTCTGAAAATGGGCATAAATCCCTGCCCTGAAACTATGAGAGCAAATAATTTGGGTTTTTCCTACAAAGCAATTAACCACACATGTTACTTAAACACCTTTGAGTAAAGTTACAGAAATTTACATGCAGCTTTAAAGCCAATTGCTTAACAAATGAAGGATTTTTTTTCTGAGATGACTGACTCAATACCAGAATATGTGGACCAGAGGCAGGGATTTTGAGGAAAAAAAAAAGAAACATAAGTAACAAAACCATATATACTTTGGCAAATTTGCTAAACTTCAAGAATAAAGAATGGATACAAGGGTTATTAAGGGAAAATAAGAAAAATATTAAGTCACCTGGAACAGGCAGTGATACTGTAGGCATCCAAAGGATAATGTCAAGGGAGGCATCAGCTTGAAGAGTCTGCAATTCAGAAGATAAGAACTGTCAAAAAAACAAATTTAGGAATCATTAACAGATATATTTTGAGCCATTTGAATAGGTAACCTAAATTAAAAATATGCACAGCAAGAGGTGGACAAAGGCCTCAGATCAACTACTGAAGAGCAGTTACACATAAATATAGACAGAAGAGGCAGCAGGGAGGCTGAAAAAGGAGAGGATAGTTCCATACAACAAAAACAAAAATTGTGGTATCATGGAAACCAATGGAGTAAGTGTTCTAAGACATGAAAATAGAGTGTTTTAAGGTTCTATTAAGGAAATAACATGCCTGTTACACATGAGCATGTTGGCTGAGTTGTAACGGTAGAAGCATAATTGAAAAGGGTTAAATTATAAATTGAGACTGACATCCCTGGCAATATGTAAGCCGAATGGACTAAAAAATCAATTGCATTCACTACTAATGACCTAAAATTCTATATCTATTAAAGCAAACATCAATTAAGTCCATTGCTGAACTTTGAAGAATGTAAGGGAAAAACTTATGAGAACAGAGATTAAAAGAAAACTGAAATTAATTTGGTAAAATAGCACTCACACTCAAATTAAACTTTATCTCACAAAAACGCCTAGAGTGATGGTCTGAGGATACAACTTAAAAAGTTGGAAAAATAACTACAGGTCAAACTGAAAGAAAGGAAATTAAAGAAATAATAAAGACAAGTACAAAAATTCTAAAAAGAAACACAAAACAAAGGTATTGTAAAGAGAATCAACAATAATAAACTTCTATTAAGATTGACAGAGAAAAAAGTATAAAGAATTATGAGAATGCAAAATATAAAAAATTGGTGATGACTGCAGATATATAAAACATTTAAATTTTAAAATAAAAAATATGGCAATAAAATAGAAAACTTGAATAATTTTCTAGAAAAATACAGCCTATCAAACTGGTCTGAAAAGAAATAGAATACATAATTAGAACTAAAATAACTTGTAAAAATTTGCAAACGTAGAAAATAATACACACACACAAGGCCCTTTAGTTTTAGTGTTCAGCTCTTCTCAACTTTCCAGAACAGTTTTTATCTCTATATATCTATAGTGCTACCTATATCTATATCTATATCTATCTATCTTATATAAACTATCCTTAAGAAAAAATATAATTAAAAAGGAATTCTAGCCATTTAAAATGATGGTGTAATCTTGAAATCAAACCTAACCAATGACAACCAAGATGTAATTTTAGGCTGATCTAATGAATATGATGCACTCATAAATTTTAAAATCCACCAACATCTTTAAATTGCAATGTAATCAACTGAGGTACTTTAAGAATGGAAGGGTTAACATTAGGAAATAAGAAAGGTAATCATATTAACAGATTAAACGATGAAAGCTTATGATCATCTCGGTGGATGCAGCAATTAATCTGAAACATATTATAGCCATCAGAGGAAAAATATAAAAGTAAATAATTCCACAGCATAAGTGCCATCTACAAGAAACGTCAAGCAGCATCAGTGGCAACAGCTAATTTAATGGGAAACAAAAAAACAGAGAACAGTTAAATGGATCTGATAAATTTTTTCCTAGTAATCATATTTTTGATGAAATTTTGAGCCTTGTTCTAAGTGCCTTCATGGGCTCCATTTCATCACACAGGGACTTCTTGTACAATACGACATGATGCTGGTGGAGTCGTGGTTATTGTATAAGATTCATATATTAGAATTTAGTGAGGGACCAAGACTCTCATTGCGGCTCACACCAGGCCTTCATTCACCAGATCTACAGTTTCCTTTTCTGTTATATAGATTAAAATAGGAGTAAATGGTCTAACCAACATTTTGGATTGTTAAAAGCTATAATTTCATTTAGTCCCTGCAAAAACATCCCTGCTGGTCACACCATTCTTAGGCCTAACCTGACTTTAAAGACAACTGCTCTTTGTAGTTGACACGTTGTTACCTGGCTTTGGCACTGCAGGATGCCAACAGCACCAATAAAATAAAAAGTCCCACCTCAAAGGCAACATATTCTACCTTCGTTGCCAGACTACAGAGAAAAACACCATAGCACTTTTCAAATATGCTGAATCTGTCTTCAAAAGTGTTTTCCAAATGCCTTGGGTTAAGCAACTATGTTCTATGTCTTCTTCTTTTATGCATTTGAATAGTAGGTAAGCAGGTTATGAGGAGTCTTTATATTATTTATACTATTTCCATAGTTATTTTGATAATTTATTATGAAGCCAAGGAATTTCTGGCATCTCAACTTCATTTAACTAGACATCACTGAATCCAGGTTATAGGTTACTAATCAAAAACAAACTACAGTTATAGCCATTTATGGCTGTTTGAGTTAGTATATTGATTGAAACAAATCTCTACTCAGTTCACCCGAATCAATATGTTTAGCCAGTATAAAAGCATCTCCCCTTACGTATCTAACACAATAAGTATACGTTCTCATACACATTCTTAAATTCTTACTGTTATAAGTTAACAAAATATTTGAACACTTCTATTGTATCATCTTTTTCTTCCAGTTTTTTTGAGACATAATTGACATACAGTACTGTATGCGTTTAAGATGTACGTCATAATGATTCTACTTACATACATCATCAAATAATTATCACAATAAGTTTAGTGAACATCCATCATCTCAAATGAACATTAAAGAAATAGAGAAAAAACAGTTTTCCTTGTGATGAGAACTCAAGATTTCCTCTCTTAGCAACTTGCATGTATAACATGTAGCAGTGTTGATTATAATTATCATGTTGTGCATTACATCCCTAGTACTTATTTATCTTATTGTATAATCTTTATCGTTCAAGTTTCTGATACCCTAAAGCATAAAGGAAACTGATTCTAGGTATTGATCTGGAGTCTATGAAGAGTGAAAGGGGAGAGGTATCAGGAGAAAGTACATTACTTTGCATGGAAACATTTCTGGTGTAATTTTATAAAAGGTAAACACAGCCTCCATATTTCAAGAAGTGGAAAAATTTACTGCTTTTGCTGGCAGGAAGTCTCAGTGAGATTTGAGAGTTTTTATTACCTGGAGTTACCCCAGCTCTCCCAAGTTTCCCACATTTTTAAACCTAAGTTTTACCTTTGCTTGGCAAGGATGAGAATTTTAAACCTAAATTTTTATTAAATCAGATCTGCAACTATGAGATATAAGGTACATTTAAAAGAGTCATCGGAGCTTTTTGATTCTCTGACAAAGATTTGAACTTATAATTTAAAATCTTAAGACTCTCATTTCACTATCTTTCCCAGTTAGAAGGAATCGGCCACTCCATAGTCTTGAATTTCTTATGACCTCTAAACTGTCCTATGATAGTATCTACTTTCTCTTCAGAAGATTTGCCTTCTCTCCACCCATCTTTCCAGGTGACTTCAAAAGCAATTTTAGACAAGAATTGTGACACGATGTTTCCTCTTCTAATTCTAATCAGGACTTCACTGCCTCTAAACCCATTCAGGTTAGAAAACCAATTCCTCATTCACATTGCCTATGGACTCTAATGTCTTAATTGTTGCATGAGTTCTTAGCTGCAGAAAGGAAAATCCATCCTAGCTAGTTTAAGATGACAAGTATTTATTTAAAGATATATGCCAGAGAACAAGACTTAGATTATACACCACAAGAAATAGCCAGAAGAAACACTAGGTGGCATTGTTATAACTCCTGTGCTGCAGCACCAGACAGTAGTTGCCTATGATAATAAAGACCCAAGTTCAAGAATATCCACCATGGCTCTTTCAGAAGACGAACAACCAAAAGACACAAACGCCCCACACTGGTTGATTTGATCACATTTCTCTCTTCTGCCTGTAAGTCTCATGTAAGTGCATCTACATGTAGAACCTTAGCTTTAAAGGAGTTTGGGAGAGTCATTTTGTTTGTTTTTGCTAACTTTATAGCCTCTAGAGTACATGAAGTCAAGGTAGAAGGAGGATAGAATGAAGACTGAGAGAATTTAAACAAATATTAAATATGTCCAGCTTTCCCACTTTAAATATGGCTACAACTTATAAGCCTTCCGGTATGACTTGAATGCAAACCATCTGTCTTTAAAAAGAAAATGATGAGGAAGAACATGATTAATGACTTAACATTTCAGTTTACCAGATAAAGCACTTTTCCCTCAGTTTGCCTCCAGAGAGTATTTGGTATTCATTTTATAACACAGTTGGAACTAAGTTATACCAAATGCAAAAGTGTACAAATCTAAAATAGTATGAAATATGTATGATCAATTGCAGCCCAAGAAAACTTCTGAAAGTATAAACTAATTCTGCAATGAATGATGTGTTTCATATGCAATTAATTACACGGTGCATTTTATTTCAAAATAAATGCTTAACATAATTCTCTATGCCCTGAAATGAGAAAAAAAAGTCTTCCATTCATTCAGCTGTCAGTATAAAACACTTGATAGTGACTTATTTCAAAATTATATACATTGTTTAGGGTAATGGTTTCCTGGCAGGAAATTAATAATGAGCTAAATTAAGAAAGCACTCTAAATGATTTAAAGAACTTTCTCTGCATTATCTGTGGTATTTTGCCACTTTGCTTATAATCCTTTATATATTGTACTAGGACAGCAAATGGGATTATTACTGACTTAATTCTGGATGTCCCAAGAGAACAGGACCTTGAGGTTTGTGTGTTTCCAGACCACTTGCGAAAGGATGAGCAAAAGGGTGTTCAAATGTTAGTTCTGCAACCTTTAGGCTCTCATCTTTGAATGTGTAAAAGTGGAAAAGTGGAACAGTCAAATAGGCAGAGAAGTTCTTTGGAGGGAATTATTAGTACAGTGTGTGACCCCTTTCACAGCAGCTGTAACAGAGAATGATGCTCCCACCTCTTCTGCAACCCGATAAAAGGAGTTTCAGGTGACCATTCGGAGAGTTTGACCTATTTCCCTTAATATCTGGAGAGAAGAAGAATACAATGGCTGATTCTGTAGACAGACCTAGAAACGCCCGAAAGCCTAAGAAGATACTGAATGACCATCTAATTGACTGAGATGGCTGTGTAGGAGACAATCTTCACATGCAGAGTTTAGCTGGACAAAGGATATCAGGGTATATTCCCTTTAGAAATAGGCAACAAAGAGAACTGTCTTAAAGGGATTTTTCCAAGACAGTTATCTGGTGAAACTCCAAAAAAGAACATCTCTGTGAGGCCTACTATCATAAACCAGACATTGAGAACAGAGTGCTAAGCAGCCAGGAGAGGGAGAGACATGTTAAGGAATCTACAGAGCAATGATCTATAGTGATAGTCTCTGAAAAGTCCACAATTTCAACCAAAAGGAAATTTAGCTGTAAATATCTCCCTTGACTGTAAGAAAACAACACAGGTTGATATCACT